>NC_134572.1:18792500-18997500 GCF_050947875.1 Dermacentor variabilis | reverse complement strand
ATTGGAGCCTTGAGACATTATTTTGCATTCGGCGCATGTACTGGAAAGCTACAATGCAAATTTACTGTTCAACACAGAAGATTTGATCACTGTTGTTGAGAGAACGCCGATGCCATGCAGGCTCTGCAGATGCCTATATTAGCTGTTAGCGGAAAAAGCAAGAAGTACAAGCGTCTTGCACGTACCTCTTTGAACACGGACAGTGATAGCCGAGGGCACCATGCGGTGAAGTTGAGGTCCTTGCAGAACACGACAACAGGCGTTGTGCAAGTTGGCAGAACTCGCCAAGAACCCGTGTAGCGAGCGCATGACGAGAGTTGCTGATTCATGCGGGCGGGGCTTCTTGCCTGCGCATGCGTCGCATATCGCTCACAAAGTCTGTCCGAGAAGTGCTGCAACGTAGCCTACAAGCACGAAAATTGCTGCGCCCCACAATCGCGTTCCTCATAATTAAATCGATGGATTTGGGACCTAAAACCCAAGAATACTCCTAGTGTCAGGACAGTTTAATGACAACGAATGCGGATCAACACATAAACACAACTCTGACACTGTCAATGCCGGTCCTGCGTATGTGTACGTGTTACTTCTGTCTTCCAGTTTTGTACATGCGATGAATACAAGCTTAAGCACGCGCGTTGATTAAACTAGCGTAATTGATTATTTAAGGTGCACCTAACGGTACACCACTCACATGGAGTGGTCACTCTCGAATGGGCTCAACATATTGTCGTGCGATGAAGCCCTGGTTTGTTTCTTGGGTCGAACGTCCCAAAACAACTTAAGAGCGGTGAGAGACTTCGCAGTGGGAAACTCCGGGCGAATTCTCATTTTTTTTCACCTACCCAATGCTCAATAAGTCAGCAGATCTTTCATTATATGTTTTTGAAATAATGAAAGAAATAATGAAATAATGAATTATTTTTTGTAAAATACCGCTCCCATGGCAAGGGCAGTGAATTGAACTGCTACCACGTACTCAACCGCTAAACCTCACAGCTACTGAATCACCGCCACGTGTGCGAAGATATAGTATGGCAACGTGGCATAAACAAATTCTGAGGTTTTGATGCTAAAACCAGGATGTGATTATGAGGCATGCCGTAATGCAGGACACCGGATAACTTCGACCACATGATGTTCTTTTAGTTGCACCCACTGCACGGTACCCAGGCGTTTTTCCATTACGCCCCCATCCCACCTCGTGCTTAACAGCGCAGCGCCATAGCCCTAACCCACCACGGCGGGAAATGACGTGATATCATGTCAAAATACGTTGTTTTATTTTAACAAAAGGTCTGCAATGTGCTACAACAGACGAAAGCGATGGCTCTATTTATATATGTTACAGATAAAAGAAACACACAGCAGCCGTTGCTGCCATAGACAGAGAAAAAGAAGTCACTGACGATTTATCGATAAATGCAATAGAAATGCGTTAGCATTAAGCGGCTTCTCTTTGAAGTCCCGTATACAGGATAAAAACCGCGTTCACCACATTGCAAACTGTTGTCCAGGGGCTCACTCGAAGACGTCCAGCCTCTTCGAGGAGTGAAGTGCACCTAAAGGTAATCCGGCGTGGACCACCGTCAATAGCGCCATCTATATATACATATGGCGCAACTGCAGGTATATAAGGTGTTTCAGCGAACATTCCCAAAAATTCTTGAAGGTGGTCTTATCTGATAGGACTATTCTAGTTCATGAGGTGGTATACGCGAAGCGGCGGGCATTACTTGCATAAAAAATTGAAATTCACAATCAAGTAATTAGCAAATATTCCCAATTAACCTTTAACTAATCATCTAACGCCCGTATTGCAATTTACGAGCTCTAGCCGTGGAGTCCGAAAGGCGGATCCACTTGGAACGAATTCTCAGAATGACACCTGTTTCGAGATAATAATTCCCGAACATTGCGGAAACATTCATTGGCGTTCCATTTACGCTTCCACTTGAATGCATAAAACTACGCTTCGTTAAGAAAGCGCGAAATAGCCAAAGAAAGCTGTTTACTTCAATAAAATATTGCGGCCATGATCCTGCGTCCTCTCATTTCTCATCTGTGCTCCTTAAATATGTGTTTGGTTGCTCTCGTGATATTATAACCACCGACCTGATTGAGTCTTCGCTAAAAGTTTATGATAAGATTATTAGTGGCAGGAGCATCTATTGACGCTCTTCTTTCTTGCGCAGCCCTTCCGATTCACCTTCTGACAAAACCGGGGACAGAATTCGAAATAAATAAAGAATATAGAAAAAAATGATATTACAGTACAAAATTAATGGGCTACATTATATATAGGACATCAGAGCATAAGTTTAGCTAAAGTTGAGTTACCTAAGTGTCTGGAATAATTAGAATTAATTAGAAATCACTGATTACCACACACCGAATGCAGACTCGTAGACTTTCGAGGCCCGCCACGTGGGCACGACTTTGACGAAATTCCTGGAAACCTGGAAGTAGAAAACGGAAGTAATGACGTCACTAATGATGCCACACTCAAGAAAGTGTCACGATATATAACCGGCTAATTAATGAAAACAGCCGCCTGGCATAGACTGAAGGCCTGCCTAGCCGAGAGGATATGACGTCACTCCCTCCTCTCTCGCTTCTCCTCTCCCGGCGCGCACCTGCTCACTCGCTGGCTTGTTCGCAACATGGCGCACGCGCGCTCGTTACATGTTCTGACGTCACCACCGGAGAGGGCGCGTAAGTTGTGCTTCGTGCGCTCCTCGCTAGGGGCTACGCCCCGCCAGGTGGCGCGCGCTGCGCTTCCTCCTCGCCCTCCCTCGCTTTCTTGCATATCGTGCCAGGGAAGACACGTTCGCTCGCTTAACCTAAATAACACCAACGTTGAGGTGCGAGTCTCACTAAAAGACAGCTAAATCAAACATTAGGGTCGGCTACCATTTTTTCTAAAGTTGATAGAGAGAAAACACAGCGTGCACAACAATGTTAGTAGCTGAAAAGCACATTTTTGTTTTACTTGATCGCATTTTCTTCAGCTGTCGCGCGAAAAACCAGACCATGCGTACATCCTACCAGCAAAAAAAGAAGGGGGAATTATTTACAGTTTCAATGCTTGTAAATCATGTGTTTATGCGCTCCATATAAGTATGAGATCGTTTCCTAGCTACGCTGAATTACATCAACGAAGAAGTCAGGCTTTTCTCGCAACTGGATAGCAAAATACATCGTTCGCAAGTGACGCAATATTCTCGTGCTAGTCAATGCTATGAAACCCGGCATGTGACAAGCAATGTTGGTGACACAAGACAGGCGCTTCTAGGAAAAGCTTCGAATATTGTTTGCGTTTTTCATCTTCTAAGGAATTTCTTACGTCAAGGTGCATTGAAGCGTTACCTCCCCGTAATGCTCTCGGCATATGCTCTCGCAAAATCTCTGTTTGGCTTATCGTTTATGCTACGGAGTGCGATAGAATTTAAGGTTTTCTCGTTTGTGTGTTTACATAATGGCGGCACTGGTGCTTCTCTTATATGCTAAATTAGTGCGTGCAAAATCCAAACATCGCTATTTAAGTAGACTGAATTTTTGTGGTACAATTTCCCCTGAATGTACCGGCCTCTATATACATGTCTTTCTCTTTGCTATTTTTCTATAAAAGTATTCTAAAGCCCAAATGCTATGACGCAATGACACTGTATCGAGAACACGTGCCCCATGGAGCAATAGTGTGAAGCAACTGCAGTTGAGATGCTGAGAACCTCCAGAACATGTGGAGTAGTGTTTAGCCTGAAAATACGTGGAAACGATACCTTGTCACGAGGGCAAGTAGACGCAGTGCGGTTACACGTACTTACACTTGATAAGTTAATTTCCTGAACACTGTGCGTCCTTTAATGTTTTCAGTTTCTGAGCATGAAAGTTACTAGTTACACTTCCGCGAAGTCACATAGATGCAACAGCATCCTTTGCTGTCGGTTCTCCTTTCCATATGCAGAGCAGAGCACCAGCTTACTGGACAAGCAAAAAAAAAAAAAGAAATTGTTGACATATATTGCTTTTGATGGGCCGTGGCTTGTAGCAGTAGATATCTTTCAGTATTTTTACATATGGCTCGTCTACACCCTGGTTCCGTAATGCCTCCATGACTGCTGAGGTTTCGACAGAATCAAACGCTTTCTCGTAATCAATGAAAGCTATATATAAGAGTTGGTTATATTCCGCACATTTCACTATCACTTGTATACTGTATACGCAATGCCTCATGACCTCGAGCGTGCCGGAATCTTGGAAGAACGCTAACATAATCCTAATCCATAAGAAAGGGGACGCCAAAGACTTGAAAAATTATAGACCGATCAGCTTACTGTCCGTTGCCTACAAAGTATTTACTAAGGTAATTGCAAATAGAATCAGGAACACCTTAGACTTCTGTCAACCAAAGGACCAGGCAGGATTCCGCAAGGGCTACTCAACAATAGACCATATTCACACTATCAATCAAGTGATAGAGAAATGTGCAGAATATAACCAACCCTTATATATAGCTTTCATTGAGTACGAGAAAGCGTTTGATTCAGTCGAAACCTCAGCAGTCATGGAGGCATTACGGAATCAGGGTGTAGATGAGCCATATCTAAAAATACTGGAAGATATCTATAGCGGCTCCACAGCCACCGTAGTCCTCCATAAAGCAAGCAACAAAATCCCAATAAAGAAAGGCGTCAGGCAGGGAGATACGATATCTCCAATGCTATTCACAGCTTGTTTACAGGAGGTATTCAGAGACCTGGATTGGGAAGAATTGGGGATAAAAGTTAATGGAGAATACCTTAGTAACTTGCGATTCGCTGATGATATTGCCTTGCTTAGTAACTCAGGGGACCAATTGCAATGCATGTTTGCTGACCTGGAGAGGCAAAGCAGAAGAGTGGGTCTAAAAATTAATATGCAGAAAACTAAATTAATGCTTAACAGTCTCGGGAGAGAACAGCAATTTACAATAGGCAGCGAGGCACTGGAAGTCGTAAGGGAATACATCTACTTAGGGCAGGTAGTGACGGCGGATCCGGATCATGAGACGGAAATAATCAGAAGAATAAGAATGGGCTGGAGTGCGTTTG
This sequence comes from Dermacentor variabilis, assembly GCF_050947875.1. Taxonomy (NCBI): domain Eukaryota; kingdom Metazoa; phylum Arthropoda; class Arachnida; order Ixodida; family Ixodidae; genus Dermacentor; species Dermacentor variabilis. Next base: position 18,992,407 of record NC_134572.1, on the reverse strand, counting down.
GCAGGCATTCCCAAATCATGAACAGCAGGTTGCCGTTATCCCTCAAGAGAAAAGTATATAATAGCTGTGTCTTACCAGTACTCACCTACGGGGCAGAAACCTAGAGGCTTACGAAAAGGGTTCTACTCAAATTGAGGACGACACAACGAGCTATGGAAAGAAGAATGATAGGCGTAACAATAAGGGATAAGAAAAGAGCAGATTGGGTGAGTGAACAAACGCGAGTTAATGACATCTTAGTTGAAATCAAGAAAAAGAAATGGGCATGGGCAGGACATGTAATGAGGAGGGAAGATAACCGATGGTCATTAAGGGTTACGGAGTGGATACCAAGGGAAGGGAAGCGTAGCAGAGGGCGGCAGAAAGTTAGGTGGGCGGATGAGATTAAGAAGTTTGCAGGGATGGCATGGCCACAATTAGTACATGACCGGGGTTGTTGGAGAAGTATGGGAGAGGCCCTTGCCCTGCAGTGGGCGTAACCAGGCTGATGATGATGATGACGACTATCACTTGATTGATAGTGTGAATATCGTCTATTGTTGAGTAGCCTTTACGGAATCAAGCCTGGTCCTTTGCTTGGCAGAAGTCTGAGGTGTTCCTGATTCTATTTGCTATTACCTTAGTAAATAGTTTGTAGGCAACTGACAGTAAGCTTATCGGTCTATTATTTTTCAAGTCTTTTGCGTCTCCTTTCTTATGGATTAGGATTATGTTAGCGTTCTTCCGAGATTCCGGTACGCTCGAAGTCATGAGGCATTGCGTATACAGGGTGGCCAGTTTCTCTAGAACAATCTGCCCACCATCCTTCAACAAATCTGCTGTTACCTGATCCTCCCCAGCTGCCTTCCCCGTTTGCATAGCTCCCAAGGCTTTCTTTACTTCTCCAGGCGTTACTTGTGGGACTTCGAATTCCTCTAGGCTGTTCTCTTTGCCATTATCGTCGTGAGTGCCACTGGCACTGTATAAGTCTATATAGAACTCCTCAGCCACTTGAACTATCTCATCCATATTAGTAGTGATATTGCCGGCTTTGCCTCTTAACGCAATCTGATTTTTGCCTATTCCTAGTTTCTTCTTCACTGCTTTTAGGCTTCCTCCGTTCCTGAAGCATGTTCAATTTTATTCATATTATATTTCCTTATGTCAGCTGTCTCACGCTTGTTGATTAACTTCGAAAGTTCTGCCAGTTCTATCCTAGCTGTAGGGTTAGCAGCTTTCATACATTGGCGTTTCTTGATCAGATCTTTCGTCTCCTGCGATATCTTACTGGTATCCTGCCTAACGGAGTTACCACCGACTTCTATTGCACACTCCTGAATGATGCCCGTAAGATTGTCGTTCATTGCTTTAACACTAAGGTCCTCTTTCTGAGTTAAAACCGAATACCTCTTCTGTAGCTTCATCCGGAATTCCTCTAGTTTCCCTCTTACCGTTAACTCATTAACTGGCTTCTTATGTACCAGTTTCTTCCGTTCCCTCCTCAAGTCTAGGCTAATTCGAGTTCTTACCATCATATCGTCACTGCCGCGCACCTTGCCGAGCACGTCCACATCTTGTGTGATGCCAGGGTTAGCGCTGAGTATGAAGTCAATTTCATTTCTAGTCTCGCCATTCGGGCTTCTCCACGTCCACTTTCGTCTATCCTGCTTGCGGAAGAAGGTATTCATTATCCGGATATTATTCTGTTCTGCAAACTCTACTAATAACTCTCCACTGCTATTCCTAGAGCATATGCCATATTCCCCCACTGACTTGTCTCCAGCCTGCTTCTTGCCTACCCTGGCATCGAAGTCGCCCATCAGTATAGTGTATTTTGTTATACATATATACATATATACATATATACATACGCACCAAGCTCTTTTGTCCGGCTTTGTCACCGGCTGAAAAGGCAGCGCAAACTCAGGTCAGGAAAGGGAGGCCTCTGAAACTACTACATTATTTTGTTCTTCTTTTTTTCAACATATCACGTTGCCAGAAAGGCTACGTATGGCGAGATAACACAGAAGTAAGGCAGATTCTCCCAATATTAAGCCGCTTGGTTTGGCAGTGTACTACGCTACATTTCTCAGATCTAGAAACTAGAAATGGCAGTCGTCATAGTGCAGAGAAATGGTGCTGTCTGATGCGCAATTCTGAATGAAAATCGTGCCACTGACTATGTTTCTACGAAGAAACTAGCTTTATTTACTACAGGTTAAGTTACTATTAATGGATGCGTAAAGAAACGCATGGACCAAAATGTAGAGTGGTCCACCAAAGCACACTTGAGCCGCGGCAATTTAGCAGCGGCAATGTAATGCCGACGAGCCCGAACTTAAACCTGAACCTACACATTCGTTCTCGTAAGGATACGTATCTTCCTTCGCCACGGTGCTTCGTGGAGAGATTAATTTTTTTTTTCGCTTGAACAGTGCTAGGTAGCGTGATCGGCTCAGGCAATCAAGCGAGTAATGCTTGGTAGAAGTCCGAGCTAGAAAATCACTTGACACGAAGCGAAGTTCAATCGACCACGTCTACTCTTGTTGTTTCTTTCTGCCAGGTAGAGTGCGTGGGTAGCCTTGCGGCGTTTCAGTTTTCCAGGCGCAGCTAGCATGGGCATGCGCGAAAAGATTCGCACAGCCACTTTTTTGTTGTTCTTCGTGAAACAAAAAGTCATTCCGGGTCGAAAGAGCTGGCTACTTGATGGACGCTGCACTGCAATCACCGAGAACAATTGTTTTCTTTTTTGTTCTGAGTGAACTTGGGTGGGGGGAGGAGGGGGGAGTAAAAAGTGTACAACGGCTGTTGCAATCAGTGTGACGAGCCGAGCGAGACCTCGCCTCGAGAAAACGACTGCGCCGTTCCGCCGGTTCGTGTCTGCCGGAGAGAGCGGCGTCGTGGCGCTATATATGCGGCATGCATTGAGCTCTTTCGTACAACAATCGAAATGCTCCGCCGTTTGAAGCGCAGGAAAGAGAAAACCGAGCGGAGTGAAGACAGGAAGGTTTCGGCGGGGTGGCCTGGAGTGCGTGCTGCGCACGGCAACAGTGGCGTGCATGGAACCCGGGAACTCGGCCACGTACAGTCCGCGCCATGTGCGGCGGCTTTTGAATATTTAATTTTCCGTGAAATGACCCAACTCGCTCTTAAGTGATGCTTGACCGAGAAGCAGAATCACGGCTCGCGTGCAATCCGACTCTGCGATGGCACGTCAACAGCTTCTCGCCGTGCAAGAGGCACAAATGGCGTATAGCGCTCCGGATAACTGCACTACTGACTTGTTCATGACGCTCACGATGATATTAAATCTAGGTCATGTGGTGGCAGACACTGTAATAAATAAAAATGAGCTTACAACGGACATAGTTCGCGATAGCAAAACCATGTTCAACGAAAATAACAATCAGAAGTGAATTTAATAAAATGTGCTCTTGAAGTATATTGCCTAAATGTTTTCTCAATAAATTTACGTGCTATTCCTTTGTTTTCTTTGTTATTCAATAGGCAGCAAATAAAAGTAGTGACGGTGGTTAATATTTCTATCGAAGGGTGTCGTGAGGTATATCCAGTCGGGCCGCCGGAATCTAGCGACCCACTTCGTCGTTTCGGGGCAGTAAACGGGGAGAACTAGCAATTTTCAAAAATATTCAATTATCTGAAATTCGAAGAATTGTAAACAGGAAGTGAACTGCGACTGAGTGACACCAACAACCAATATTTCTAGAACTAACGGCTGCTGTAGTATCAACCCGCAGGAGCGCATATGAAATAATCTAACGTACCAAATTTCTGGCAAAAAATAAAGTTTGGGTATCGCTGCGTTGTTAAAGGAGAAATGACACATTCCACCTGCATTTAAGAAAGTTAGTCATCAGGCTGCTTTGGGTGGGGAGCTCAAACGAGTATTCGCCGACCAACCATTCTGTAAACGGTCGCTAAGATTTCCACCATTTGCAAGCGTCTATTATAGAGAAATTAGAAAACTGTCCATCACCTAAGTTATAGAAAAGTGTATTGAAAAGCACATAACTATGTACTTCTCAAAATTTAACATTCTTTTTCCAAATCAATTCAGTTTCAGTGTAGGCTCTTCGACTGACCGTGCTTTACTTTCCCTACATGATAAAATAAAAAAATGCCATAGATTTCGGCTGCTACGTGGGCTCAGTCCTCCTCAACCTGTCCATTTGACTCCATAGACCACGTAATTTTGATCGCGGAACTACGTGCAGCAGGCGTCGATGGGCCTGCCCCGGCACTTATTAAAAGTTACCTGACTGATAGACTACAAGCTGTATATGTTAGTTCCGCAGTTTGTAATTTCAGAATAACAAATAACGTAGTTCTGCTGGGACCCATACTCGACCTGCTACTTGTCCTGGGGAGGTAGTCTGTAAGGGTCCACCGAGTGGTCATGTCCATTTCATCTGCTGTTGAAGCTCCGATTGGCTGGACTGGACTGCGCGCCCGCAGCAACCAGGCACCACAGCCAATCAGCACTTCAGCAGCAGATAAAATGGACATGACCACTAGGTGGACTCTTACAGAGTGCCTACCCTGCTCTGCATAAACAGCTTACCTAGTTGTCTTTCAGAAAGTGAAGCACTCCTTTATGCTGATGATACCACTATACATCCAACCAATCGGTTGATTACTTCTCCGACTGCAATGTTAAACATTGATCTGAATAATACGTTAGAGTGGTATCGTCTTAACTGTCTAAAAATAAATCTATCCAAAGCGTAATTTATCCTTTGTTTTTTTTTTCATTCCAGTCAGAAGAAACCAGAATTCATTCCCGCTTACTGCATGTCATCCATGCAGTAAGTGAATTCTCGTTTCTTTGAGTGATTTTATACTCAAATTGAACATTTGGATTATACATTGTCTATTTGAAGTGTAATGTGGCTACTGGTATTAGAAAGAAAAATAGAAGAGAGGAAAAGCAGTGAGGTTAACAAGACACACGTTCGGTTTGATACCCTGAAGTGGGGGAAGGGAATATCGGGATGAAAAGAAAGTGAAGAGGAAAGAGAGCGCACAATTTCGCGCACATATGAAAGTTGGCACCGAGTCTACAAGCGGTCGCCAAAACCTGTCGACTCGTGGTACTGCAATAACACTTTTGTAGCTTTCTGTTCCACCGATACGTACGAACATGGTCCAGGATCTTCATTTCCGAAAATGGTCTAGAGTCCATCCGGTTCAATGCTGTCAGCAGAGCTTCGCGCTGCACGTAGTACTGGAATGACAACGCATTTGAAGAGCTGGTAGATGAGACGGACCTTCAGTATAGATGTGTATTTGTATATCTCATTCATTAATAGCAGCAGCATATGTTTTAGTGCTATTTCTGGGTGATTAGCCTTCTGCGTTACGCCCTGAATACTTAGGCGCACCTGAGTCTTTTAAAGATACCACAAAGGAAATCACGGTCCTGCCGCTTATGTGTATCTTGATGAAAGACAATCTGGATTGGTGATGATACCTTAAGGAAACGCTACACGAAGTCTCTGCGAGTGCAAGAGCGTCAGGTGGTGATCAGCCACACGGGAAGGAGGACGAATATGCGTCCTGCATCGTATGCAGGACGCATACGATAGCAACGTATGCTATAGCAACGCATGTTTGGACGGGATGATCTTGAGCGAGCACAATTGTTGCAGGCGTTGACAGGTAGCGAGGAAGTCCTAAACACATGCGCAACGATTGGCACTGTAACATAGGCTGTAGCCGCTGTAGCGTAGACAACCTAGAAATAAAGCTCTGTAAAACTGAAGCATACAGCGTACGGATGTGCCACATGTTTTCCTGCACATGAATCTTATTACATGGAACATCTACAACAGTTTTTACAGCGAAGTTGTTTATAATAATAATAATAATAATAATAATAATAATAATAATAATAATAATAATAATAATAATAATAATAATAATAATAATAATAATAATAATAATAATAATCTTTATTTATTTCAGACAACAAAGTCTCGCATATAAGGGCAAAAGGCAGATGTGCTCTGCCTGACGGGACCCCAGCAACCGAATACGCACACTCCGAGCACGTAGCATGTACCTCTGGCCCCCGTATGCATCTCCCGCATGCGTTCCCAGGGGGAGCACCCTGGGCTGCTTACGTCCGTATCCAGTAAAAGGTTCGTTGACGGGAATGGAGACGGGTAGAGGGAGAGGGGGAAAGAGTGTGGCGACCGCGCCTGTGCACGTGGTCTGCGCTTCTGCGGCTATGACGGCACGCGCGTCGATGCAGCGCTCAAGAGAACAACACCTGGCTTGGCTCGAGGCAAGATAGGCAGAGCCGTGAGCCACAGCGCCTAAGTGAACACCTCGACACCCTGTGCGCCAAGAGAAATCCTCGAATTACAAACACTAAGTAGGCGAACCAAAGCAAACCCCTCCTCACCCAGACCTAAGCAGGAGGCAAGCACGGGACCGGCGCCGCCTCCAAACAAACACTTTTCTACATTTATACAGGCTACACAAAATGTACCCAGAGAAGCACCGCAACAAACGACCATGGTGCGAAGGAACAGCGACATTGGAACTCATAGCGTTCCAGTGCACGTTACGCCCGGCGGCTGCCATATCGCCGCTGCTAGACAACAATCTCCATAACTGGTCGCGGGAGGCGCGACTCGCGGAAGTGGGATTGGGAAGCCAAATGGCGACCCTTGACCGGGCCGGGCGAGCCGCTGTAACCAGTGGGGCCCTGGAAGAGGGGCTCCCCGCACCATAACCAAACAACCTCTACTACAGTAAACTACAATAAACGTTTATTCTCTTTCTCTCTCCAGTGCGCGCGCTGCGCCGTCTCGCCATATCCGTTTTCTCGCCGTGCTCTAACTCTATATCCCAGTTCTATATATACCATAAAGTAATATAGTAAACATAAAGAGTGGACACTTCTGTGGACGCCTGCGGCCGACTTTCGCTCCCAACGCACCTAGCGCAATCGGCGAAACCCATCAGCCTCCAAGACGGTCGCCTCACGCCGCCGAATCTCGGAGGCCATGATTTCAGTTTCATTTCTTTTATTATTACTATTTTGTGACCCATAACATTGTATAAATCGAGCGATTTGATGCAGGCGCTTGTGCCGCTGTTTATATGTTGCGACGATGAGCGCGCAAACGTGTTTCACTTGATGTTGGTTTCATTTAAGTTCATACTTGCTGTTTCAAGCTGTAACATAGCACAACAATCGTGCAAACTGTTGAGGAAATAGAACTTTATCGTTTGTGACATTGTACTTCCAATAAGTGACACAAAAAGGTGTATCGTCAATAAATGTGCTATGTTCCGTCAATATAAATCAACTTGCTGCACAGCCAAGAACACGAAAATAGCAGACAACAATTTATTGCAGCAAGATTGTGAGAAAAGTGGCAGACATGAAAACAGAGAGAAACTGCGAAATACAAGTACTGGAGAATAGTCGGAAATAATGGCGTGATTACAATGACTTTACGCAAGCAAAACACATACAAGACGTGTTGCAACTATCCAGAGAATGAAAAAAAAACTACACAGACAAGCCAGCAATTAATTTGCTCAAAATAGGATTTTTCTAGAAGAAAAAAATATGACGCTTTTTCTTGTTCTTCGGCGAAACAGGGTAAATTAAGGTAGCAAACTTATGTGAATGGTTGCGTGCCAAAATAAGATGGCTACAAAAATAATTAGGCGCGCAGACCTACTCATCTAGAATGTGCAAGCCAGTGCGTCCCTCTTGAAACAGCTGCAAGGATAATGGCCTGTCAGTCAATTAAACAATTTGACTGTGTAGGGCGTCTTCACCTACTGTCTTCGAAGCCTTGCAATCGTCTTCTGATACTGGGAAATTCGCCCTTGAATAAGCATGATATGTTGAGGAAATGGAGATTCCTGCAATACGTAAAATGGCAGGCAGAAAATAAGCAATCTTGAAGGCTTCAAAGCTATTCAATGTAGACGCTACGTTCCTTCGTGTAAGCAATATTGGAGCCTTCAAAGCTTGAGAACAGAGATGCTGCGTTCATTCGTGTAATGCTTATTTTTCTGATCTAAGGTCAAGGAAGCACAGTTATAAATGCTAATAAAAAACAATAAATTTTCTGCGGTGAGGACTTCATAGCCACATCAATTATTGTATTACAACATAAGGTAATACCTTTCGATCACATGTAACGCCACTACAGCATTAGCAGAACCAAGCCATACGTAAATGGCGGTAAGCCCATTCTGTTGTGTAGTGCTTCCACTATGCTTCAAGAACACAAAATACTCCACCAGCTGCTGCGGGCGGTGCGGCCACGCGGGCGCCCTATCTTGGAAGCGATCTGCGATGCGTAAAAAGTGCACGGTCGTGCGGGCTTCATCTTCAAAGCTTTTTTGTGGTGTGGACAAAGTGCGTCGAGTGCTGGTAGCTTCGTATGCGCTGTGCTTTCAACGGTTAGTTCGCATTGAAGCGAGAGGCAGCACGAAAGTCAATTGGCTCACTGCTACTGCCGCGTTTCCTCACTCCAGCGTTCTGATAGCGAGTTCCCGCGATCATCGAGTGAGAAGTCATTATGTTTACCCGTGCGTGTTTGACACCGTGCTTGGTAATTTATTTGGTAAGCGAATACTGGCCGCGCATCATAAGCATTGTCAAACGCAAATTAGGTAACGCGTCGAATTATTTCTAAAGAATCTTGCGTTTTAGCCGTAAAAGCTAAGCGCGTTAATTTAATGTGCTCGTAGCGATATGACCGCGAAGTTCAGCCATGAAGAAACATCTACCGAGAGAGAGGCAGCGCCCATGCTTGCGTGCGCGTTGTTCGTGCGATATCAGCATGCCGCCCCCGTGCCTGAAGTCCAATACACCGCGCTCGTCCTCTTTATGAATCAGCGATGAGCCGTTACCCCACCCCTTTTGTGGGCGTGAAGCAACGAAAAATATCAAAGAAAAAATGGGATCTCGGCGCGTACAGCCATCGCCCTAATTACTCTCAGAGGGACCAGAAAAGTACCGGGCCGACGAAACGTGAATGATTGATAAGACGTGCGTTTTGCGAAGCGTCAGTCTATTTGTTGCTAGAAGGCAATTCTCTACACTGAACCATCTAATTGATTGTACGATATTCCGCTAATGGGCGACGTGTCGAGGGAGGAACAAGTATCAGCAACAAGCCACTCTTTTCACGTGACATGATGCATCACTCTTCTTTGCGTTTTTCATACCATTGGCACCAGTCTTAGAAAGTGGCATGAAGCGCGGCATTAGATTTTCTTTTTTTTTATTGTTCTTACTTTCTGCATTACTTTGTTTTCAATTTATCAAGACAAGATGAACAGATTTATCCTTGGGAAAAAGAAATATTTAACCTGAAGTGCGGTCGCACATATAAGCATGTAGATTATGTCAGAATTGACGTCCTGGTTCCTCGGTATCTTTGCATATTAGCATTATATGTTAGCTAGCACTGAGTGGTAGTCTTGCGTATCGTTCATAGCGACAACTTTGTAAGAGTGGCTCAGTGATGAAAAGCGGTCACCGGAAATTAAATTTGACGTTCACTTCAGCACACTTACGTGATTTGAATACGAAAGCATAATGACTTCTCCAAATAATTGGTTACGTCTATGATACGTGACGCGGCACATTGTACCGTGTCCTTCACAACTCCACCTTAATTCACTTTAATTCACGTTCAGTAACTTCATACCACTTTAATTTTTACTCCAGCTTAAGTCACCTTGATCTAATTTGTTCTAACTTTATTTGACTTTGCATCACCTTATTTCATCGTAATTAAGCTTAATTAGCTTTGATTCACTTTGACTAACGTTAATTACCATTAATTACTATTGCTATATTATTTACTATCTTCGCTGTTACTACTACCGTCATACAAGTTGTTCATGACGTCACAGTTATGTCTGGTACCACTCGTTGCGGACAACGCCGACTTTTCTGCCTCATGGGACCCCATATCATGCATTCGCACTATTAAACTACATACGTGCGTCGATATGTCCCAGTGCAGACAAGTCGTTCAAGGGAGCTGCGGTTGCCATGACAGCGGTACGCGGCTGCGCTGAACACAACTACAAACGCGAATTCATCACATTCAGAGCGTTACATCATGTGTGCCTTTATCTAGTTCATCTGTTCCTTAAAACTGCGAATAAGGGACGCGAAGGTAGCTGAAACATAAACGCTTGTATTTTACGTTTATCTTTTCTCCTTTGATGCATCAGCATTACGAGGGTGAGAGTGGAAAAAAGTGTACATCAAGGGTGCGAGGCCCATCAAATAAAATAATATCAGTTTTTATTTTTACATCCTATGTTAATTGCAGCATATAAAATATACAGACGAGGATCCCAAAGTACGAGCCTGCAACAGGACCCTCGTAGAAGATTACATTTAAATAATACAAGGATTAGCGGCAGTACAAGCAATACAACGGATATGTCAAGTAAGAAATAACAGTAAGCATAACGGAATGGAAAGCATAAGAACGCATGAAAACAGAAACTTAAGAAATTGAGAAATATATACTGTAAATGAGAACACAAACTACTATAACTCAACAAGCAAGAACATCAAACATTTAAAATATAGGTTTTAAACGAATTCTTGAAGGAAATTAAATAAACTTTGGATTTTAGAGACGTAGTTAAATGATTCCACAATGTGATCGCTCAGAACGAATTACTTACCGTAATTAGTTGAAACCTTAGGTAGCAAAAAAATATTGTTAGCAGCAAATATGGTACAGTTGGTATTTACTAAAAGCTCAGAATCGACGAAATTGATAGAAAGTTGATTTGTTATTTATTTATGGAACAACAATATTAAATTAAAGCGAAACAGGTTAATAATGGTTAAGATGATGTTGCAACAAAGGAGAGCAGATGCGCTACCGTCACGAGGACAATGAACAATAATTCCAATAGCTCGATTTTGTAAGTGCCGAAGGCATGAAAGATGACACTGATAAGTGTTTCCACATGATACAATGCCATAGATTATATGAGTGTGAATGAAGGCGAAGTAAAGACAAAGATCAGTCTGATGAGAAAAATCTGAGCGTGCTTTAAACAATGCAGAAATGCTGCCATCTTTTTCATATGAGCAATGTGGTCAAAGAACTTAAGGTTAGTGTGGAGGTGAACGCCAAGGAAAGATACACTACCACTGACACAAATGAAATGCCAGTCAATTGTGATGCCTGGTAATGAGGGTAACTTATGTTGAGGCGATTTCAAAACCAGAAATTTAGATTTATTTGGATTATTAAGTAAACAATTTTCATGGCATCACTTGGACACGCTATAAAGAACAGTATTTAATTTAGTAGTGACAGTGTTAATACATGTAAGTAAATAGTCGTATCGTCGGCATATAAAACGCAGTGAGCCGTGTTTATACTCTCAGGAAGATCTTTGATGTAAAGTAAAAAAAAGTAAAGTAAAAAAGTAATGAAAAAGTAAGGGGTAATTGGAGATCGCAGGGAAAGGCCTTCGGCCTGCAGTGGACAAAAAACATGATGATGATGATGATGACGACGACGTCGATGGTGATGATCCATTTAAGAAATCTCTTAATAGCTACCACTGTCTCTTAAAACTGTTTGAGACATTAGATCATTGATTTTAGCAACATTTTTCATAGCATTCTTCAGCAGATATCAGAATTAGTTTTTATTGAGATCATTAGAAAGATTATAAGCTGTTAATATTCAGAAGGAGGTCCCGAAGTCAAAGACTGCAATGGCACCGCCTTTACAAAGTAAACGTAATAAAACAAAAGTACAGCAGTTTCAACAAATGGTTAACATATAAAAATTACAGGTTTAGTATGAATAGCCTGATGGAAGAATTACATATGCATAAATGTCATGGAAAAAAGCACTGTAACACAATCTCGTTGGCAACTGATAAAGTAAAAGCGTAGATGACGTGACGAACACAGTATAATTTGCTAACTCGAATGTATATGTGAGGCAGAAACAGAAACCTAACGGTATGGCAATGAAAATGAAATGAAGGCACCCTGAAAGAATGGTTGCGAGTATGGACTAGGCATCAGCATTCGACAGAATGGAATCTTTTAGTTGTTTCTTGAATTCGTGAATCTTAAGTGTTTTTGTGCATAATGGTAGTGCGTTCCAGAATGTGATAGATGAAAAATGGACGCTCTGTTTGCCATAATTAGTATGTATTTTAGGTAAAATGAAGTTCCTATTTATTGCAAACCTGGTAATATTAGTATTTAATGGAGAAGATTGTGGTATCAAGCTATCGCATCGTGTGTAATTGATTTGACGGAACAAAAGGGTACCTAGATTATATATAAAGGGACACTAAAGCGAAACAATAAATCAGTTTAGACTAATGAAGCACTGTTTGAGAACACTGCAGGCAGTCATTTTAAAAAAATAGTTTGATTTTTAGACGAGAAAATGAAGGTCCAAGTATCAGTATTTGAATTCCGCGCCACAACCCCAGCGCCGGTACGTCAGCGTGACGTCAGGGATTCCAAAGTATCTTTTCGCATTCGGGCTGCATTGGCTGAAAAAAGGCTCCCGAAACTTGCCATGTTTAATATATGGGCCTTTAGAACACAGTGTAGTCAATCTGTACCGCTATATATAATTAGTAGGACCTAGAAGAAGCCATCAAAATCCAAGACGTCACAGCCCCCAGGTGCGGGAACTTAAGTAGGCGTCGCCACCCGTATTTCGTTCTTGCGCTTTTTCTGGCTTACAAAACGTCTCATCGTTGTAAGAGTAGTGTTTTTGGTATTGTAGAACGGTAATTTACTGATGCAGAAGAAATCATTTTTGACTTTAGTGTCCCTTTAACGAGTTGTGTGACTGTAAGAATGTGATTAGTTCGTCAAAGATATGAGGCGTTGTTATATGGGCTAAATGTAATTATCCTAATAGCCTGATTCTGTAGGATTTGCAATGAGCTTAAATGGGTTACGTAAGTGTTTCCCCAGCAAGTAACGCAGTATTTAATGTGGGAATGAATAAGTGAAAAGTATAATGATAGTAATATTTGAAGGTCAAATATTTTTCGTGCTTTTAGAAGTGCCCTAATCCCATAGGTAATTTTCTGTTTTAGTTTGGTTAAGTATTCAATAAATTTAATATGTTTGGCTACTTCTATTCCAAGCTAATTAGATGAAAAACTTGCAGAGATAGGACTTCCGCCCAAAAAGATAGGAAGAATGGAGTATTCGTTGGTGGGAAGTGAATACAACAAATTTTGTTTTCGACGAGTTTATCTGTAGCTGGTTAGTATGGCACTACTCCAGCAGGCTGTGTAAATCGATATTAAAGTTAGATACTAAGGTTGTAATACATTTATTCGAATTAATAATAGTAGTATCATCTGCATAAAGTATACATTTCGAAGAAGTATACATTTCTAAGTTAGGCAGATCATTGACGTATAATAAAAATAAAAGCGAACCCAATATGGAACCCTGGGGCACGCCAATATTAGTGAACATGGTTTTAGAATGAACGCCTGAAATGGTTAAAATGGTGAAATGGTCTGTCTGTTAAGTAATATTGCAGTAACAAGAGTGCTGGGCCGGTAATTCCCAATGATTCAAGCTTACGAAATAAGATGCGGTGATTTATTTTCTCAAACGCTTTGCTTAAATCTACAAATACTGAAGCTGCATAATTTCCTTCATGGATAGCGAGTTTTAGTTGATCGGTTAGAGCAACGAGAGCCAGTTCGGTCGAGTAACGCGAGCGAAAGCCGTATTGGAATGGTGAGAGAACGTTAAATTTTGTAAGGCAATTAGTTAAACGTTTTTCTATTAGCTTTTGAATTACCTTACTAAAGAAAGGCAATAAACAGATGGGGCAATAATTGGAAATTAAAGAGCGGTCACCTTTCTTAAAAATTGAGGTGATCTTGCCTTGTTTTGGTTCTTGTGAGAAACTGCCCGATTTAAACATGAAGTTGATTATGTGTGCAAGGACATAACTTATTAAGGGTGAAATTAATTTTATATGGGAAGGGTGTAATTCATCGATGCCAGCGCCGGTTATTTTCATGTTTATAATGTTTAGAACTTCCTGGGATGTAGTTGGAAATAAAAAGAAAGAATGTGGCAGGCACTGGGGCACGGGATTGTCATGCGCAGGTGACTGTAGCTCGCTGCTAAAGACGAAATCAGCACACGCATCAGCTATTTCTTTGGCGGTCTTGTATACCATACGCTGATAAGCAATGTCTGTTATAGCTTCGCGATTATTTGCCCTATTTAAGAAGGAGTTAACAATTTCGCATTTATTTTTTACGTTTTTACCGCATTCCAAAATTTTTCTTCCGTACCATGTTTCTTTAGCTTTTTTCAATGTGGCAGAAAGCTGGTTAGAAAACTTTTTGTACCGAATGGCTAAATTCTTGTTAAATGGTTCTCGTTTGGTTTTCTTATAAAGATTATACTTTTTGCGCATTAAAGCTAAGAGCTTATCTGCTGTCCGTGGATGTTGAGGCGACGCGTATTTCTTTTTGCATTTCACTTGAACGGAAAGACCATCAAAACATGCCTTAAGCATAGAGATAAACAGTGCAAATGCTTTTTGTGGATCCTATATAGAAAAGATGGGGGACCAGTCAAAGTTCGACACGGCGTCAAGGAATGATTGTTTGTCTAGTATAAACTTCGTGTACGTGATTTTTTCGGAGCCATGAGTACAGTGTAAGTTTACAAATATAGGATAGTGATCAGTTGTGATAGTGACCACACGCAGGTGAACACCTGCGTGTGGTGGATGTGCCAAATTTGATAATGCACGGTCAATTAATGTACCTATGGGGTGGTTAGCACATTGTGTCGGTATCTTAATTGAACATTCATAACCATAGCTGTTAAAATAATCAGAATAATTTAAAGCATGAATAGACGTACTATCAGCGAGGTTAATGTTGATATTTATTTATTTCACAATACCGCCGCTCTCAGCCGAGAGCCTACCAGACGGGCATGAACACTTTCTTTTCCCGACATAAATACATGTGTGAGCTACACAAAGAATGAAAAAGCAACAATATTCAACAAAATGCAAAGGATAAGGTAAATAAGGTGTACAACAGAAAACTAAACAAAGCAGAATAAGATGAACAACAACCGGGGCATATCATAGTCAAAGCCAAAACGTGAAGTATTTGGAAACAAACAAGTGTATACATCTTTTTTTCTAAGCACTGTTAGTCTAACATAAAGAGAACAGGGAACAAACATGAGACATCGTTAATAATCTATTGGGATGAGCTCCAGTTGTGAAACGAACAGGGATAAAGAATTTGTCGCTGTTAATGACGAGTTAAGTTCATTCCATTCTCTGATTACTCGAGGAAAGAATGAGTACCTGAATGCGTCATTAGAAAAGGAATACTCGGTTAGCGTATGTTCGTGTTGATGCCGTGTTATTCTAGATTGCGAATATGAAATGTACCGGGTGATATCAATTTTATACTGACGGTGCAGCATTTGAAACAGAAATTTTAGTCGACCTTGTTTCGCTCTCGTCGATAATGTGTTGAGGCCTGAGGAAGCTAAGAGACGTGAAGGTGAGTTAGTAGAACGATATTTGCTATGAATGAACCTTGCGGCTTTTCTTTGTACAGCTTCAAGTTTAGCTATGTTAGTTGCTGTGTAAGGAAACCAAATTGTATTAGCGTATTCTAAAATAGGTCTCACAAATGTTTTGTAGGCCAGAAGCTTAATGTTCGTTGGAGCGATCTTTAGGCGTCTTTTTAGATAAAATAGCTTTCGTAGTGCAGTAGTTGTAATATTAGTTATGTTTGTTTCCCAATTGAGGTTTGATGTCAGCGTTATCCCTAAATATTTCTGTTGGTCAACCATGGAAAGAGGCGTGCCATTAACGATATAGGTGAAATGAGAGGGTTGCTTTTTTCTTGTTATTGTCATTGCCACTGATTTATTGACGTTAATAGACATTTGCCACTGGGAACACCAGTCGGCTAGCGTGTTAAGGGAATCAGAAAGATCGAGATGGTCGTTATGGCTGTTAATTTCTTTATATATCACGCAGTCATCCGCGAAGAGTTTGATTTTGCACCCTATATTATTGGTTATATCGTTAATAAAGATCAGAAATAACAGCGGCCCGAGTACCGAGCCTTGTGGTACTCCAGATGTGACAGCTAGGAACGACATCAGATGGCATGTGGTCATACATAAGAAATTGTGAGCGGTGTGTTAGAAAATCTGTTATCCAAGCAGAAACTTCTCCTTTCCCGATGGCATGCTCCACTTTTGCAATTAGCTTAGCGTGACTCACGCAATCAAAAGCTTTAGATAAGTCAAGTAAAATCATGTCAATTTGAGAACGATTATTAATACTAAGAGCAAGGTCGTGAACTACCTCTGTTAGTTGAGTGATGGTTGATAAGCCAGATCGAAAACCATGCTGGTGAGGCGATAGGATGTTTTAGCGTTCTAGAAATACTGTCATGTGTTTTAGAATGATGTGTTCTAGTATTTTGCATGAAGTGCTGGTGAGAGATATGGGTCTGAAATTGGCAGCATTATTTGTGTCTCCTTTCTTGTGGATCGGTATTATTTTAGCCTTTTTCCAGTCATGTGGTAGATTAGAAGTTGCTAGTGATTTACGAAAAATGTGTCCCAGATATCTACTGCACCACTCAGCATATTTTTTTTAGGAATTCGTTTGAAATTTCGTCAGGCCCGATTGATTTCTTAGGGTCAATGTTGAGTAGAAGATTGTGGATTCCGGCGTCCGTTATTATTAACCGATCAAGCACTGACGTACAGGATGGTGGACGAGGGGGGAGTGTACCATTGTCTTCCGTGAAGACTGATTTGAAGAAATTGTTATATTTGTTTGCCGTTGCACTTTTTTCTTCTTCGGTTAGTTTGGTTGTTGTCTGTTCGGTATTGCGCAGATGTTTCCAGAATCTTTGTGGGTTATCTTTTAGGAAGTTAGCAAGAGTGACACTGTAGTAATATTGTTCCGAATCTTTTAGTTTCTGCTTGAAATGCATAACTGCAGATTTTAACTTCAAGGCTGTAGATGGTTTTGGGTTATTCTTGTTTGCCTTACGAAGCCGATTTGCGCGCCGTTTAGCATGTATGATTTCGCGTGTTATCCATGGATTCTTAAGGTGTTGTTTTTTCTTCTGCATTGGAATATAATTAGTTAAACAGTGCAGGACAATGCTCTTAAAATGTAGCCACAATGCATCTACATCAGTAGATTCCTGAGATGCTTTTTCCGAAAAGGAATCGAATTGATACGACAGATAAGTTAGTATGCTGGCGTCATCTGCTTTATGAAAGTTAAAAAAGCTCTTTACTGTAGGCTGGGTAGTAATACAATGATCAAGCTAGAATGTGCACATAGGTATACTGTGATCAGATATTCCTTCAATAATGTCTATTTGTGCTTTACTTGTAGTAAAACGGTTGCTAAGAAATATGAGGTCGAGGATATTTTTCGTTGAGCCTTGAACGCGGGTAGGACGAGTGACAAGTTGATGTAGGTTAAAATTTAGCATTAAGTCTATTAGCACTTCGGAGGCTTCTGACGTATGATGCATTGTGGACCAGTCTATGTCAGCTAGGTTAAAGTCGCCCGCAAGAATAATCCTGGATTGATGGACATGACGCTGCATATATTTTTGAATTGCTGAAAGGCATGCACTGTCAGAGGAAGGGCTCCGATAAACGCAACCGGTTACTATTGACGTTCCGTCGCACAAAATTTTGCAGAAAACGGCTTCAGCGTTGTTCACCTCGGAAAGAAGGACAAAGCGAAGACAGTTTTTTATCAGTATGGCCACTCCTCCACCTCGTGAAGGTCGGTCTTTTAGGATGATTGTGTAGTTTGACGGGGCAATCTCGTGGTCGAATATAGCGGGTGATAGCCATGTTTCCGTGATCGCCACAATATCGGGCTATATATATCGCCTATATCACCTATAATTATTACATTTTTGTTTTCATCTGCTAGCAGTCCCACGACGTTATGGAGAGCAGTACAGAAATCTATTGCTAATGACGAGGGTGAACGATATATGCAACCAATTATTAGGTCTTTGTTGTCTATGTTGAGGAAGTCATATTTAAGTTCAATTCAAACGTCTTCAGAATTAGTTACATTAAGTTCAAGATCGTTCCTTCGGTTGTAAGTAATATCTGAATTGATATACAGCGCTGCGCCGCCATGGTTGCTGAACGGAGGATTGGAGTATTCAGGAACAAAACTAGAAAAACAGAAGAGGTGCTTATCGTGGGCGCTCAGCCAAGTTTCAGACACTCCGATGACATGAAATGGGAAGGTGAATGAAGAAACGAGATCGGAGAATTTATCGAAGTGCTCGCGCAGACTGCGCGCATTCAAGTGCAAGACAGATCGCTGATGATTTGAAAGAAGATTGTTTAACGGTTTAGCTGTTAGGTAGGACGAAATTGTGAGACTTGCCTAGGTGGCAGGCGTGGCACAAAGGTAGATTATAGTTAGGTTATCACTGAAAGGTGGGATTCTGTTGCCATTCGAAAGACGCGGCTTTCAGTTGTTTTCCAGGCCTTGATTTGACAGTTTTCTGTCCACAGAAATCTCCACTTCTTCGTTTCTTTCACACCGAAAACTTCACACCGTTTTTTCACATGCGAAGAACGTTAGTCAGTGTGTGTTCCTGTTGCCACAACCGCTGCCAGAATAAGGTGCCGGTACCGCTGCGCCTCCTTTTATCCTCTTCCCACTGCGGGCTGGTGGCGCAAGCGCAACGCTGGCTCCGATAGCACCAAAGATGCTTGAACCGCGCAGCTGCTGTAGGCCGGGACACACGTGGAAGCAGATAGCGGGACGTTGGTCACGGGGAGTGGAAGACGACGACACAAGCCTGCAGATGCAAAGAACGTAGGTCAGTGTGTGTTCCTGTTGCCACAACCGCTGCCAGAAAGAGTATTGGAATATTTCTTATAGCGCGAAGCTAAGGCTGCGTTAAATGGTTGCCTCTTAAATTTTCTGTAGATGTTATCTTTCTTCCTCATACTTTTTAGTAATCCCTGCGATAACCACGGATTCTGCGGATTCGTATCTCTATTTACATTTTACTCTTGCTGTGCACTGGTCCACGGCTTTGAGAAAAAGTAAAGGAAACTTGTGGAAGGCCTCATCTGCATCACGTAACGATGTAACGCTAGACCAATAGACAGTAGTTAAGGAATTAAAGAACGATTCCTGGTCAAATATGAAAGTAACATGAGTAAGTGTTCTGAAGGGCTTCACCACGTTGAATGCAAGAAATGTAGAATAATGATCAGTAATGCCCACGTCAATTACTCCAGCATAGGGAGAAGGCGAGAAATTACAAAGCGCATGATCCAGCAGTGAAGCAGCACCAGAAAGAGGACATCTAGTGGGAGATGAGATGAGAGACTCAAAACCACAGCTACTGAAACAATCAGAATATTATTGTACAGGGCGTTTTCAATATTCAGTTAGTTAATGTGGATGTCTCCAACTAAGATAACACGTTTGCTTTCCGATGATAACTCATGCAAAATGGTGTCCAGGCCTGAAATGAAATTCCTCACGTTCGAGGAGGGAGAGCGGTAAATGCACTCCAAAATAATGTTGTTATTATGATTAAAAAAGGAATGATCTAACTCAATCCATACGGATTCACAATGTATGACGTCTAAAGAAAGATCTTGTCGGCGGGCGTAGGGTAGATTTGGGACGATAAAGATTGTTTGCAGAGGTTATGTCTCATGTTTTCGGGGTTGAAGGCTGTTTGCGTCGATTGTATAGTACCATATAGGCAAGCCTGATATGTGAATGTCTGACCGGAATTAGCTCCCCTTTGGCTTTGGCTGAACCTGTTCTCTGGAACGTCGTATTGAGCGGAAGGAAACAACCTTACGACCAATGCTTGGAGGTTTTTATTTAATCACTTGAATTAAAACTTCTGTGTAGGAGGGTTCCGGCCTACCTGACAAATTATATACCGCTCGCCCTTTAATATTGCATGCAACAAAAAATATGTATTTAACGCTACGTACGTAACGACGCCCACTTACCAAGCTTAGGTTTTATCTAAGATACATATTCACGCGTACCGTACTTATGCAAGCAAGCTGACGTCTCGTTACACAACTTGCCATTGCGTTGCTTCAAAAAGATCTGCATTGAAAAATAAAAGGAAGTTATCGGAGGGTTGACCACAAAGCTTCCTCATTATTATGCAGTGGGTGATTGGCTAGTTTCCTTCTCTCTCTCTCTCTTATGCTTTTAAAGCGCAGTTCACATTAACTTGACCGGTCAAAGCCAAGCACTTTCTTAATAGTCTCCAGCCGCTCCGATATGCAGCTACTTTTTTTTTTCCAAAGAGTCATTTCGATGCGTCTTTTACCATTTCCCGCGTCTCCATGAACAGAAATAAAGGCACATTAAATCTACTAAGGCGGTAAATAATTATATCAAAGTCCATCAAACCCTCTTTAGTAATGCCGAGCAGCACCCATCGCCGTGTCTCCTTTAACGACCGCTGAATCTCAAAGATAGATCAAGTACCCCTTCAAGGCTGCTTCAAGACTCCGTCCTCTCACAACTCATGAAAACTCCAGTGCTTGGTGTATGGGATGACATGCACGAAACCGTTACTCATTTTGTTACACATAAATATTACCCATAAATATGTTACCCATGGATATGACGACGACGAAGTTACTCGGTGCTAGAACGCACCTGTCCCAGCTATCCAGTTTTCGTCAAATTTTCATCAGTCTCTGGGGCGCTTTCCGCGTCCTGGCTTGAGGCGATGGACGCGGAACGTTCCGCAGGCTCGTGCTGCCAGACGTCTGCAACCGCAAGCTCTTCTATGAGCCAATTCACCTGGTCAACCACCAGTGAACGCTCAAGAGAGACTCCTACTCATGTGGCCATGGATGCAGAGTCTATTGATGGCTCGTCTGGCCAGGGCACTAGATTGAGCACCTGGTCCAGCACCAGCGAAGACACAGAGATCTACTCAATCACAGGTCACGTCTCATCCGATGACAGCTTCGTGTCGGTGTGGAACCGAAGGGCTAAAAGGAGGCTCATCAAGGCGCCGTCACCAGTGAGTACGTCAACCATGCAGGCAAGCAGTAACCGCTGGCCGCACACCATCCTCTTCATGCTAGTGGATTTTTCCGTCAACCTTGGAGTCTTGAACAGGCAAGCTCTCTCTGTTTTTCTTGAGGGAAAGGCGCCAAACTAAATCAAACAAGTCCGGTTGAACGCACGAAAGAATGCTCTAGCTGTCGACACAACCCATGGAACCACGCTGGAGACGCCACGACAGATAACAGATTTGAGCAACATAAAAGTACGACCGGCCATACCTATGGATGGGGCCTGCACTGCAGGTGTGATCTACGATGTTAACTTGGTAATTTCGAACTCGAACCTGCCAATTCTGATAAAACCGGCATACGAAGGAGTGGTCATCACGCACGTATGCCGACTCGGGAACAGCCGTTGTGGGACGATAGTGTTCAAGGGGGATTCCATCCCTTCACATGTAAAGGTTGGTCACTTCCGACATGTCGCACGGCGGTTTGTTCCAAAGCCGCTTCAATGCCACAAGTGCTTCAAGATCGGGCATGTTAAGGGCGCCTGCGCAAACTACACAATGTGCCCCTGGTGCGCGGAGTCACACACGGTAGATGTCTGCCGTGCAACAAACTTTAGGTATGGCAACTGTGAAGGCACCCTTGAAGCGACATCTAAAGAATGCCCATGAATAAAAAAAGAGTTCGAAGTTCTGAAGCAAATGGTCAGGGATAACGCAACCCATAGAGAAGCCTCAGAAAAGATCTGGCGGCGACGTCGTCATCGACAGAAACGCTCGAGACAGGGTGGAGTTCGTGCACCGCTTGCATGAACGCCATCGTCAAATAGAACGCCCGTGAGCACAAGGAGGCCTCAGACGAAAAGGCTGCCCCCGTGGAAGAGTGGCCGGCGCTAGCAAGCTCTCATTCTTCCAAAGAGCCTCCACGCTTGATGCTCCCATCGAAGCCCGCTTCTGTTGGTGAGGCTTCAACAGTCGACTGCCAAATGATTCCGGTGCTGCGATCCATTGTGAATGTCATCAGGGCCGTGCTGACAAGCATTGACACTCCATCTGCTCGAAGTGGGCTACAAATGCTCGACGCGCTGAGCCCCGTCCTAGCAAGCCTTGAGTGAAGCCATGGCTGACAATCATCAGTCATTTCGTAAGGTCAGAGAAGCGTCGATCCTTCAGTGGAATTGAAGCAGTAAAGGCAAGCCGTAGAAGACCAGGACTCAAGGAGAAGAACACAAACGACAGGACCGGCGCCTGTATCTGTCTTCCTTCAGTGGAACGCGAGAGGCCTAAAATCTCGCATCGCCGATTTTCGTCAATTTGTTCTCACTAACCGATTTCCGATTATTGTCATCTGGTGAACCAAGATTACCACATCCAATAAGACTATCCTGCTACGAGACAATATTCTCATCAAGCGACATCAAAAGCAGCAAGGTCGTCCTGTTTATTCGCCGTGAACTCACTTTCGTTATTCAACCGGTGCAACTTCATGACGACGATTGGTATGTGTACATGACTGTTAAAAATAGGAAAGTCACCTTTGCACTCTTTGGGGTGTATCTGTCTCCATCAAGTCGATTTGACACCAAAAGACTAAAAGACATCTTAAGAACACAACCTGGTCCATGGATTATCACCGGGTACTTCAACGCACACCATACCATTTGGGGAAGCTCAAAGGTTAACGCGACGGGGCGACGACTAGCTTCATTAGTTTACAACAATGATCTCTACCTGCTGAATGACGCGAGTCCAACATTTCTGCGGGGAATAACGTACAGCACCTGCCTCGATTTGACTTTCGTCTCCCGCTGCCTCGTCACACATGTTAAGTGGTTTTTGGACATTGAAACGCACGGAAGTGACCACGTCCCATTTACCTCAAGATCAAGAGAATGTCTAACACGTATACGTCCACAAAGATACGAAGAATAGATTGGACTGTCTTTAAATCCCAGATTGAGGACGCTTGTCACGAAGGCCTCTCTTGTGGACTCCAACAAGCTATCAAGAAAACGGCACAGACAGCCACGCGCACACTCACGTGCTCTCCAAGGTATTCTGAATTCGACCTGGAATTGCAGTTGCTTCGTGCGATTCGCCGTCGTGCTGAAAGAAGATATCGACGCACTAAGTCAATTCAGGATCTAAGAACAGCCCGGCGAATGCAAAAGAAAATACAACGCCGCATGGATAAACTAGAGGCTCAGCGGTGGTCGAAATTTTGTGCGTCGCTAGATCCCGCAAACCGCTATCTTAAATATGGAGAACTGTGCGAGGTCTGCGTTCTGTTGCGGAACAGCGTTTCCCGTTTAAGGCCCTAGCACTATTCCAGCGCCGACAAGACACTGATGTGGCGGAAGACTTCTGTGCTATGAGTGCGGGCCAACCGACTCGCACAGATTCGCTTGCATTGAACGGTATTCCAGATTGACGAGATTCACGCATGAATCTGCCTTTCACGACGCAAGAGCTTGACGCGGCGCTCGCCCTATGTAATCAGTTGTCGTCGCCTGGTCCGGATGACATATCTTATCGTATGCTGTGTCACCTTGGTGAACGGGCACGAAGTGCGCTCCTTAATATCTATAACGAGTCCTGGCAGGAGGGCAAAGTTCCTCAAGATTGGAAGATCAGCCGCCTGGTACCGCTTCTTAAGCCTGGCAAGTCTCCCTTAGAGATTCCTTCACACCGACCAATTGCACTCGCAAGTTGCGTTGCGAAGGTAATGGAGCGAATGATACTCGCCAGACTTGAGTGGTACCTTGAACATTACGAAATCTACCCGGAGGCTATGGCTGGTTTTCGACGACACCGATGTTCTATCGACAACGTTATCGATCTGGTAACCCATGTTCAACACCAAAAGACGTGTAAGAGGTTATCTGTCGCAATGTTCTTAGATATAAAAGGAGCCTACGACAACGTTCTTCATGACGCCATATTTGAAGCACAAGGAATCGGTGGGCCTAGGCGGTCCATTATATCGTTGGACACGCAGTTATTTGCATAGCGGACTCTATTTCTTAACACTGAAGCTGGCCCAACCTTACCATTATATACGCACCATCGAGTTCCAAAAGGCGGTGTCTGGAGTCCCACGCTTTTCAACCGTGTACTCATCGGTCTCGTGGGACGACTTCCGAACACAGTTAAAATATCAATGTATGCCGACGACATCTGCGTCTGGACATCTGGTGTGACACGGCCGCAAGTACGCGCCAGGCTTCAAAAAGCTACCACGTCGACATCGGCATAGTTAAATGAACAAGGCCTCAAGATCTCGCCAGAAAAATGCGCAGTGGTCGCGTTTAGCCGAATGCCAATGAGATCATACGATGTCTCTATCGACGGTCAAAGCATACCTTATGTCAGGACGCACCGATTCTTAGGCGTAATCATTGATCGTGACCTCTGCTTGAGTCCTCATGGCCTACCTAAAGAAGCGCCTGACGGATATTTCTAACTTGTTTAAGTTTCTTGGAGGAAAAGTCTGGGGTACTTCAGTACATGCAATGATGCAACTGTACAGGACGCCCTTTCTTGGGTATTTGCGATACAGCTTGCCTGTGCTGACCAACACCTGCAGAAATAATATCCGTACACTCGAAGGCGTCCAGGCCCAGCCACTTAGAGTGTGTCTTCGATTGCCACGGTGCTCGTCAACGGCTGAAACAATTGCCATTGCACACGATTTCCCAGCCAAGGCCCATATAGCCATGGAATCGCTCAGACCACACGTAAGACACCTTGCTCGAGCCCCTGCCCATCATCTAGCCTCCCTGCCAGAGGATCGACCACGTGCTTCCTTTTGTGAAACAGTCCTGCCCTATCGTGCATACCTTCCATCAAGTTATACAGCTCCAGCGAAAGTTCCGTTTCCACCATGGTGCTTGGCTCAAGCAAAGGTTCGACTAATGGTACCAGGAATACGAACAAAAGCCCAACTCTCGTCTCCAGCACTCAAGCAGCTTTCACTACTCTTGCTGTACGAGACGTACTACAAACATCATCATCTATATACTGACGCTTCAACCACGGTGAACGGGTCTGCAGGATCGGTGATCTCCCTGCAAAACCCTCCACCATAAAGATTGGACTATCTCACCAGACTACATCGACTGCCGTGGAGCTTGCTGCTATTCGTTGAGCACTTCGTGTAATTTCTGAAGAACTACCCAAGAAATGGAGCGTGTTCAGTGACTCCAAGGCTGCTCTTCATTGTTTGCTTTCTGCCTTACGCCGAGGACCCCACCAACAACTAGTTCTACAAATGAGACTGCTGCTTCTCCACCTAGTCGAGCAAGGACACGACATCACATTACAGTGGATTCCAAGCCACTGTGGCATAATGGGCAATGCACATGCCGACGCAGCAGCACGATCTCCACATGAGGAGGGCTTGCAAGACTCCATTCCATTCTCAAGAACAAACGCTGCAATGAAAATTTGTGTGCTTGCAAATGAAGCCATCAAAACTTCATGGAACAGAGCAAGCTTGAAGCATACACGTCTACACCGACTGGACCCATCCCTTCGACTTCGACCCCCATTTGAACTCTCTCGACTCGAAACAGCAGTACTTTGCCGACTGTGGCTTGGTGTCGCCTACACAAGATCTTTCGCCTTCCGAGTCGGTATGGATGACAGCGCGGCTTGCAGTCACTGCGGCGGCGAGGAGACTATTGAACACGTGATTTGCCACTGTCCTCAATACAGCGCGCACCGGCTGTCGCTAGCGACCGTGTTGGCACGCCTTGACGACAGGCCACATTCAGAACAGTCAGTTTTGGAATGCCGACATGAACTTTCGTCGCAGCGAAAGTCGGCCCAGGCTTTGTTGACCTTTTTACGTGACAGTGGCCTATTAGACAGACTTTAATGACACCATTCCAACCTTTTTCATATTTTTTCTCACGCTTTTATTTTTGTCGCGCTCTTCTTTCCGTCTTTACTTCCCCTTTTCCTTCCCCTAGTGCAGGGTACCAAACCGGAGGTTTTAACTCTGGTTAACCTCCCTGCCTTGCTCTCATTTGCATCTCTCTCTCTCTCTCTCTCTCTTTCATAAATGCTCTATGCTCTTTGTAACCTTGACGGAAAACGTGCAAATAACATCAAGTTATATTCGTAGGTGACGAAGAAGTGAATTATGCGCGTCAGATAAAACCTAGCATTTGCATAAGGACGTTCCTTGGTAGCTTGTGTTAAATATTATTATTTATTTATTCAACGTGAGATTGATGGGCACACAGAGGGAAAAAAGAGCAAGTGGCATATAATTTAGCGGGTAGGCCGAAAGGCGCCTACGCAGAAGTTCCTGCTCAGTAAATTAATACCTGCCAGCATCGTATCGTTAAAGGTACCAATTAATTTGAATTGGTCTGCAAGTATGAGCGGTTAATTATGTACAATAAGTATCATAGGCCACTCATGCAGCTCCTTACGAAAAAGGCGTGCACGAAATGTAATACAATATGTCATATGTCAACACGCGCTGCCACGAAAAAAAAATAAAAGATAGTTGAGTGACATCAGTAGACGTCCTCTGTACTACTCTGCTTGGCGTGACACGCTTTCAAGTATACTGTCGGCTCTTCTACACACCGCGGTAGCTTAGCGACTGTGAAATTGCGCTGGCGATGGTCGTGAGATCGATCCCCGTCCATGGCGGCCGCATTTTGATAGGAGTGAAAAGCGAAAATGTTCCTGTGCATTGTTCTCGGCTTCCGTTAAAGAACCCCGGTGGTCAAAAGTAGTTTTCAGTCCTCCAGTAAAGCATGCCTCATAATTATCTCGTGGTTTCGAAACGTAATAGGCCAGAATATAATTTTACATTTCGTCGGCCTTGTCCGAAGAAATCAGTGCTGCCTGATGGTAAGCCTGTAGAAATGGCCGATAAAGTTATAGAATGACGGCGGGACAAACGTCACACCAGGCGATTGCCAGCCTTGTTTGTTACCGGCGCCTTGTGATTTTGTTTGCAATGATAATTCATTGCGAAGCACAGGCTACTTACCAAGCCCCGTGGGCTCAGCCCCGGCAATAGGAGCGCAATCACGTGCACAGTCTGGCGGCGTCGCCTCCCTGACTGCGTTTTCACTTCCTCTTACTTTTATTTCCGACACGCTATCTCCTCTTGAATACATCTGGAGGAATTGCAGCGTATACTTTAAAGACAGCGAGTTAAATGACTGCGGGGGAGCTTTAAAAAGGGGAGACGACGCGTGGTTCGATGGGCTTCTGCGGGAAGAGAAAATCGGGCGCAGCCTTGGGATTACCGGCGCCACGCCGCTGCGGCAAACGGTCCACTCTTTGATTATATACCTGGTTCGCCTTGCCCTTTAACTCCAAGCACTCTCAATTTCGGTGCAGTGAAGCCTACGTTGTTTTCCTGTTTGTGCTACTACTATAAACCTTTTTTTTTGCGTGTGTGCTTCTTTCCCATTCGCACAGGCAAGGCTGCGTCTCTCCGCCCTTTCCGTCACTGCCCACGGATCAGTATTTTTTTTTCGTGCCACTTTCGCAATTCGGGCACTAGGGGAGTTCTCGAGACACTCTCCCTCTAATAAGCGGCCATCGCTGCCCCGCGCCAGACCCCTGCTGATGTCTTTTCTTTTTTCACAATGCTTGGCACAAGCGCCTGTTCTTGCAGATTTTATTATCGTGTTTTCACGGTAAATCTTGCTTTGCGCCGTCTGTCCGCGACGCATCATCCTCTTTTCTGCCTGGGTAGGTGCGCTACCGCGAGCATGGCACGTGGTTCTCCTACCGCAGCGCGCTAGGAGAACGCTATGCATGGTCTGCTTCGTGGGTGTACGAGCGTTATAATGAGAATGCATTAATACCATCGCGCCGCTTGCATCTTATTGTATTTATTTTCCTGCGAGGCTCGCAATGAGAACTGAGCGTTACCACTACTCTCACAAATATTTTTGTTCCTGAGACTAGGCTATAGTGCCGGGATCACCATCGTAATCGAAATGAAGTTAAAGGCAAGACAAACACCACACGCTATTCTCTTACGCATGTCTCGTGCCGACGTCACCCATACTTTAGGAGCGAATTCCTTAATCCACACACACTAAGCGCGTTCCTTTACCCACTCCATCTACGTTTCCGTCTTTTGGTATAAGCATAGTTAGCCCGCCATTTATAGCAAAGAAATTATGCAAATTTCATGGTCTGCTTTCGCCTCCCTGATTGTTTTTCTTTCTCTTTCTCTCTATTACCGGTCTAATTATTGGCCATACGTATGTGAAGATACCACCAGCGGCATACTACGGTCGAAGCCTAAGGCACACATGCCATCCGTCTTGAATATGGAGCATTTAAAACAACAAATGTTCCATCGTTGTTTACGAGTGATGCATGCACAACTGATCTTCATCGACTTCCCGCATAACTGTATTTCACACGCAATCATAACACGAAGATATTTAATTTTCTCCTCCGTTTAGTATACTTCGGGGCTCGTGTGTATTACTTGAGGCAATAAAATTTGTATGCTATCTTCTATATTTTTTTGCCTTTGTACGAGACGAAAAAAAATCTGGACTTCCGTGAGAGCAACTCCTTTCAGAGTGGTATAATTGGACCGACCACGGTGGCATTCATTGCCGAAACTGTAACTAAGTCTTCCATACACACACATGCGCATGCAGGCACGCACAAAAAAAAAACAAATGATCAAGCCAGTCTGTGCTCGGTAAAGGAATAGCGAAGAACTAAGAAAGAGCTAAGACGGATCGAGAAGGAACGAGAGGAGTAATCACTTTACTACCCGCACCTAAGGAAATTGCGATAAGAGGCGCTAAACCGGATCCATCACACAACCGATCCTGAGGTTTTTCTTTTTTTCCTCTCTTCTTTTTTCGATTCTGAGCCAGCCGATGCATTCCCCGCGGTTAAGTAGCTGGTTTGCGACGCCACGCTTCGACTGTATATTCTACCTCACTCGAGCAGCGCCTTTCATTCTCAGGGGCAAACGGCTTGGCGATTGTGTCGGATCCCGCTGCACCGTAATTGGGTTACGTCGATGGGCTGGCCTCTTGAGTTTCTCTCCTGCCTATCGATTAGGATACAGGTCACTGAGCAGCTTCAGGCCAGCAATGTGCCGTTCTTTCTAAGTCTTTTCTTCTGGCCTGAAGCAGATATGGCCGTTACAAAGTGAACAAGGCACGACTGACAGTTGAGCAATGTTCATGGAATACAGGGCCGCCCTGCCATTAATCAGATAACTGACAAGATCGCGGAATAGAGCAAATCTCTTTATGTGGCCTTCAAAAATTACATGTCCTTGATTTAAACAAAATACTAAATGTCATGGAATCATTGCGCAGTGAGCAAGTAGAGGAAAGATATACACAGATTTCACGGTACAATAGCTTCTCATAAAAATGTAAATGTAAACCACCTGTTGAGCATGAAGGCAACGAATTACAACTTATTCGATATTATGAACTGTATGGTTGCAATAAGTAATCAAGATGCTTGATTGGGAAGATTTAAATGCAAGGGTTAACGGACAACATCTTACAAGCCTGCGGCTTCCACGTAGCATATTGTCCTGTTCAGCAACGCTGGGGATAAATTACAAGGAATGATTGAGGTCCTGAACCAAAAAAGTCTAAAAGTAGGTTTAAAGATTATAGTATGCAGAAAATTAGGATAACGTTAGATTCATTTCCAAAAGACCAATAATTCGCGATGGGTAGTCAGACTTTCGAAACTGTAGACGGGTGTGCGTATCTAAGTCTGGTTGTGACGAGGGACTCGGAAGAAAGAGAAAGGAACGCCCAAGTGAGTAACATTAGGCTGGCATGCATTTGCTAAGGCACTGCTAAGCCAAGAATGGCAGTTTATCGACATCCTTGAAAAAATAATGAAGAGAAACACACGTTCTGACTTCCCACTGCGTTTTACATTGAAAATATCAGTCAGTATTAGGGGTGGATAATTATTGGAAATTCCGAATGAACTGAATAGCGTTTGCTAGTTGATTTGTATTTGATACGAGAAGTAATTATTCGAAGTTGCCGAATATTCGTTTCTATCGAATATTATAAGGGATTTCAAGAGTTGTTCAAGTCTGTAGAAAGAAAGAAATCCCGACCATAGTGCAGTGCCGGCCAGACCCGCGGCGGAAGCGCAGTTCACCATTAAAGAGCCTACATACACGGCTTCGCTGGTCATCCTTGTTCACAGAGTGGATGGGCAATGAGTTTTACATGTTACATTGTTTAGAAATTGGATAAATTGAGTATTCGGTTCGCTATTCGGAAGCCATATTTTCTATAACATTCCCATTCGATTCGCCACGATACCTTTTCTACTCTAACACCTCTAGTCAATACATAGTGATCAAACAAAAATCATAGCCCTCTTTCTCTTCTTGCACGCCTGACCGCAATCTGCAGATAAAACGGCATTTATATAGTGCAATAGATGGTTTGCTTACGCATAGCCCTTGCTCTCACGCCACCTAGGCAGCGGCAATAACTCCACGCGTGTAGTAATAGGACCTGCGAATGACGACAATTTCATCTAGGGGAAGTGCAACGATGTAGACCAAAAATGCTGCATGCGTGCGTGCGTGCGTGCGTGCGTGCGTGCGTGCGTGCGTGCGTGCGTGTGTGTGTGTGTGTGTGTGTGTGTGTGTGTGTGTGTGTGTGTGTGTGTGTGTGTGTGTGTGTGTGTGTGTGTGTTGTGTGTGTGTGTGTGTGTGTGTGTGTGTGTGTGTGTGTGTGTGTGTGTGTGTGTGTGTGTGTGTGTGTGTGTGTGTGTGTGTGTGTGTGTGTGTGTGTGTGTGTGTGTGTGTGTGTGTGTGTGTGTGTGTGTGTGTGTGTGTGTGTGTGTGTGTGTGTGTGTGTGTGTGTGTGTGTGTGTGTGTGTGTGTGTGTGTGTGTGTGTGTGTGTGTGTGTGTGTGTGTGTGTGTGTGTGTGTGTGTGTGTGTGTGTGTGTGTGTGTGTGTGTGTGTGTGCGTGTGTGCATGCGTCTGTGCGTGTGATCACGATGGAAAGTTTCAACACTCTTCCTACTCTCTCCTATAACTGTATTGCACCCAGCAGTGGCTCACTCACGGCTCCTGTCTCTGTCTCGCTGTTGTATTTCACGAGAGCGACCTCCCTACCTTTGCCGATGCTCAACAGTTACTTATCATATATTGGTTATGAATCATAGAATATCATAGAATCATTAGGCAAGCAGCACACTGACCCGGGGGTGACTAACAACCATTAAGCGTTGATGCATCTAGGGCACATCAACACAGCCTCTTCAGTAAAAGATGTGGCTCCCTAGCAGGGTATCTCCACTGGTGCAAACCCTTGTTACACATCTTCGTTACAAGTGACAAAAACATCGAGCACTCCTGGCAAATCCAAGTTAGCGAAAGGCTATTGCTGTAAAAAGAAATATATTTTTCAACATGGTAATGCAAAGCGCTGTGGTATGGGCCTGCATGGGCTTCCTGCATGGGCCCAAGTCTAGCCGAGAACGCTAAGGGCCCAGATGATTCACATGTATTTCTTATTAGTCGTTTGAATAAACTGATTTTTGAACTGAATTGAATTGAAAGCAAACTGCACCTAGCATTCTAGGCGATAAAAGAAGCCCTCCAAAAAATGAACGCCACAAATGAGGTAAACGCCGCACTATTTGGAGTCAGCCTCTTCGGCCAACGTCGTGTGATCTCACGTTGATTGGCCTCGGAAGAGAAGAGGCTGGTGGCTGCTGACAGCGGCAAACCGCGCCGAAGCCGCCGCTCTAATTCTGATCACGCCTGGAGAGCATGCTCGTCGTACCCCAAGAATGTTCTTTCCTGTGCGCCTTCGGCGGGCGCCTTCTCTGTCAGGAGTGCCGTTGTGTATTCGCCGACAGCCAGAAACGTCAGCCGACCGCAGCGGCGCACCGACAGAGCGGTAAAGCCAAGTCTCTTTTCATTAGACTGACGTCCGCGCCACTGTCGGCGCAGCCGGCGGTGGCGCAGGCGAGAAGGGCAGGCACATGGCTGCCCTTTGCAGACACCGCCTTCCCTGGAGCAAACACACTCGCCGTCGCCGTGCTTGTCATTTCTCTTCTAGCTCTCGCTTCCATCAGCTGTGAGAAGAATGACAAACGGGCCATTCTGTGCTGAACGCTAATTACCGCGTTGCGCGCTCCGATACGACACTCATTTAGGACTTCACGATTGTGCAAAAAACGAAAGTACAGAATTTCTTTAACATCATCTGAACTTGAGCTTTGTAAAACGGGTTCCTTACACGCTATCATGGACAAGGAGGGGACAGGAATGAAAGAATAGGACATGGCGCTGGGTTCAGTCGTTTAATTCGTGTCCTGTCACTTGCGCTGTTTTTTGTTAGGTAATTAACTTCACCTAAGGAACCTTTTAGTCTATTCTTGAAGTACGGCAAGCGGACATTTGTTCTCCTCCATCTGAAGAAAGTGGGCAGGTGAACTTTGCTCTTAAGTCTTTCCTTTCAGCCTGCCGTGGTTGCTTAGTGGCTAAGTTACAGCGTTAATCACCATGTCGCGGGATCGAATCCCGGCCACGGCGAGCGCCTTTCGATGGGGGCGAAATTCGAAAACACCCGTGTACTTAGATTTAGGTGCATGTTATTGAAGCCCTGGTAGTCCAAATTTTTCAGGAGTTCCTCACTACGGCGTGCGTCATAATAAGATCGTGCTTTTGGCACGTAAAACGTCATAATATTTTTGAACTCTTTCTTTGCCGCGACATCTACCCTGTGGCCTACGTCCGTTTATATTTGCCGCAAAGTCATTTGCTCCACATTCGCTTACGCATCATCCTGTCCTGTCTTTCCAAGTCTTTATACTGCGCTTTGCCTGACTCAATAGTCTCATGTAGCCTGGTAAAGTCACGCCCAGTGCCTGGCCAAGCCTGACCGCGGAGCACTCTCCAATGTGTTCTAGATTAAAGACGATCCAGTAAAAATGACGATTAGTGGCGACTTAGTGGTAAATGTGAGAGAAATGCCGTGTCATTACGTCGTACCGCTTTGCTGTCCCGGATTTATGAGTTAAACAGCGTGCCTCTCGGAGGAGCGAAGTGCAACTTACTGTGGTCTGGAGCACACCACCGTGCGTTGCAATATATATATATATATATATATATATAGATCCTCCGGAGTTCCGAGGTGTAATAAAGTTCCCAGATTTTTGTGAGCATTTCAGAAATTCATGTTTACGTTACAGAGACGAAAAATGAATTTTAGTATTTCACAATTATCGGCTGTTAGTGGAACTCAACCTGGTCATTTTTGGGGTAGTGTGTATGCAGTAGGAAAGGGCAAATTTAATATTAAAGATGGCCTCAAAAGTGCAAAGTCTGTTTATTAATCCAAATTTAATCATAGAAAAAGAACGAGCAATAACGTTTGAGAAATGGAACTTACTTTTTCGGCGGTCGCCGAAGAAATCCGTGCTGCTGAATGCCGCCATTGCAAACACCCCTGGTGATCAAACTACTAATGCATTTTCAACAAAACTTCATAGGTGACGCTAGTAGGTGCCTAAAATATTGGGCAATTCGGTTTTATGGGGTAAAACATGCTGCGGCCTGGGTAATGGCGGAGTATTTGATGTCCAATATATTGGACAAATGCCCCATAGCCGGAACTCAGAAGGATATATATATATATATATATATATATATATATATATACACCGCGGGACCGGTTTCCCACACTTTAGACACCCTTCTTTTCACTTAGACAAACCTAATGGTAACACATAAAAAATAAAGAAGCGACAGAGGCGAGTCAAGACAAATTTAAGCTGACGCCGAGCAGGCCGGAAGAACTTGAATGAATCATAGCAGACGTCCACTGCTTGGTCATCAGGAAGGGTTCCTGTGCGATTTTATAGGCGAACTGTTTGCTTTAATTTTGATTTACACGATGCAATTAATCTCTTCAGGGTTTCGTTACACGGACACAGATCAGTCTGCAAGCTCTTCTAGCGAGTAGCCCTTACATTTGCATTTATACGCCAAAAAAAGAAACAATGTAATGAAATTGAAACTGGTTTCTCCTTGCCCAAAATTAACGAGTTCTTTGAAATTTTTGTACATGCTCGCCACAAAGTAAAGAAAACGTGGACAAGAAAATTTAGGCAACGGTTGGCAGCATTTGACTTTTATATTGTGTCGAAAACTTCCTTCAACTACTTTCAAAAGCTTCAAAAGCTTCATGAGCAAATCCTTTTTACGCTTCAGATTTATTTAGGCAGTGGCGGTAAAAGTTACCCTAAACTAGCTGCTCATGCATGCGTCCATACACTGCCAAAGCCAGACTCAACAGCCATCGTGTGCCAAAATTTTCGATAAACCGCTACGCAATGCCACTTGTGTAGTAAACAAACCAGCATAAATAAACAAAAGACGGCGCTTCCACTCACGCAGCCTTTGCCCATAGCGGCTGCGCTCCTTATAAAAAATATTGCCGATGGCTTCCAGAGTCTTCCCCGGCTAACACCTCACTCAGTATCCTCCGTGACTGTTCGCTGCAGCATGCAACACACCAAGCGGAAGCGAAGGTGGCGGCGAGCCACGGAAATAAACTAAGCAGTAAATCATATTTATCGCTCCTTGCGACCCATTAATTCTGTTTTTCACCATGCAGCATGCAAGTTGACCCTACCGTTCCGGGCTAGGATTGACAATAAGTCGCACTGGTTGTATTCTCGCAGGTCATCTCTATTCTTTGTGAAGCTAGGCTCAAGCGAAGGCTGAATTGTCCAGAAAGCAACTGCGTGTGGTATATGAACCCGTGCTCACAAATGCCAGGCTCTTCGTACCATGTATATAGATCTGACTGGGCAACCGTGCAGCTCTGCGTGTAGTGCCGTGGTTTTCTTTGCAGTCGCCGACGCAGTTCGGTTTCCCGTGTACGCCGCGTCGTGTGATTTAATTTCGTGGTTCAGTGCTATTGTCGACAGGGGACAAATAGCGAACCTGTCTGTGGACGTATTCCGGACGATCGCTTTCGGCTAAAGTCTCGCTTTCGCGTCACGTAGTACATGGCGCCTTGTATGATTCGAGCTCTTTTGCTTAACCAGCCGATCAGCGCGTCTGAAAGTGATGTTTCTGAAAGTGACCGTCCGGGGGAATACGTCCCCAGATAAGTGTGCTATTTAGACGGTCATGCACAATTTTAGGTGACGGGTGCCACTTATTTCATGAAGGCTATCTGACAAATAAAACACAAAGTATAAACACTGCTGTTCTGCCAATCTGTTTCCACTTTGACGTTATTGATTTCTAACGGACTATACATATAGTTACGTCTACTTTTACCGCTATTTAAGGATTACCTTACTACAGTGCTCACTTTCCCATTCTGGTTTGTGGCCCTCGGAACAGCAGTGTCGACAAAAAAAAATAATACCATTTAAATTTGTTTTCTTCGGGCATCTCTTCTTAGTGCTTGATTGGACTGTTCTGTCTTCGATTCCGCATACATTCAGCACCAAAGCTGGCAGAATGTTTTATGAAACAAATATTTCTGCGTTAATATTTTCTTATCCACACAGGCAACATTACTGGTGGTAAAAGAAATCTATTTAAACATAACTTTACTTTCGAATGCAGTTTCCCCTCTGGGAAATTCGAATAAATCTTGTTTAGAGCATTACTTGACGTGACAAAATGTACGTCAATTTTCTTTCCGCGTAATGGAGAACAAGTGCGGATCGCAGATAATTTTGCCATAAGGTAAAAACGTACATATTTTACTTCCGCTCATTAGTGATACTTTAGACACTCATTAGCAGTCAAAAGCGGCGCGCCAACGTTTTCTTTCAGTTACAGTACATTTGGGACGTCGAATTGACAAGAGACATAATTGGTGCACATTCTGAATGCGTATACGAGTGTGTTCAAAATAAATTATTCAGCAGAAAAATAGTCAGGCGCAGCCGCTCCTTACGAGCAGCAGGACCGCTAAGGATTCCAGAGAGAAAATAATAAATGATAGGTTGGGAGGTTAACCAGGACTGAGCCCGGTTGGCTACCCTACACTGAGGAAAGGGAAAGGGGACGGAAAGATTAAAAGAAGAGAAAGTCCACTGGAGATATCAGTCCGTCACTCAGTCCGGATCACAGACGCTGACTCAATCCGGTCGCTTTCTGTGTGCGCGTGCCTTGTTTTTTTTTTCTTGATTTCGCCAGCAACGTTAGATTCTGTTCTTGTTCAACCATGTACTCACCCCCTCTGTAACGCCCCAAAGGCCCTGAGGGTAAATAAATAAATAAATAAATAAATAAATGTGCTAAAGATCGCATAGAGAGGCCATCGTCCTGCAGTGGACATAAATTAGGCTGATGATGATGATGATAGATCGATTCATCCTACTGATAAGTTGGCCGCAAAAATAAATACATAATGCATTTTTTTTTACACTGTTCGTCCTTTCATCCATAGTCGTTCATTATCCTTGTTTACAATTCCACTCATTCAAAGGTCCGTCCTTTCGGTAGCCCAGTTTCTCACGTGGGTTATTGATATCGTTTTTCATTTCATTTATTATACCCTCAAGACCACAAGGTATTACAGAGGGGAGTGGGGTAAAAAAAAAGGTAACATAACAAAGAAAGCAAAGAAGGCAGCAAGTGATGTAGTCATAGACATGTGAAGCCCGAAGCGATGGTGTTGATTATGGCCGTACGAAATTGTACCTGGTCTTCAATTGCAATCAACGCGGCGGCAAGGTGGTTCAATTCTTGACACGTCCTAAGAAGAAAAGACTCATGACAAGCTCTAGTGCGACACTGCAAAACTCCAACTTTGTGATGATGATCAATGCGAGGTGAAATGTAGGTTGGGGATGAAATAAGATTATCGCGAAGATATGAATTATGAAAGTATATGTTATGAAACAAAGCCAGGCGAGAGCATTTGCGACGAGCAGAAAGTGGTGGAAGTTGGAGGATGTTTTTCATTGAAGTTACGCTAGCCGTGAGGTTATAATTGCTTAGGATGAAACGCGAGGCATTATTTTGAACACGTTCGAGAGACTGGATTAGCGTTTCAGCATATGGGTCCCAAATTCACGAAGCGTATTCCATTTTACTCCTAATTAGCGTCTTGTACAAAATTAACTTTAATGATGACGGAGCGGAAGAGAAGTTTCGGCGGATATAACCTAACATGCGATTACTTTTATTGATTACGCTGTCAATGTGTAAAGACCAGGAAAAAGTAGAGGTTAAATGGACACCTAGGTATTTGTAGGATGTAACTGCTTCCATGGCAGTATTACTAAGGTAAGAGGTCGGAAGAGGAAGTTCACGGTGGGTTACACGCATGGTTTTGCACTTGGATGGGTTTAGTTTCATTAACCACAAGTCGCACCAGTTACAGACAGCGTTAATGTCGTTTTGCAGAATGTTAGCATCATCGGCGTCAGAAACTTCACGAAGAATAACGCAATCGTCGGCAAAGAGATAAATGTTAGAAGAAATTTCATTGGGTAAGTCGTTAATATAATTTAAAGAAAGGAGAGGGCCTAACACTGAAACTTGAGGAACGCCAGATTCAACAGGGCCAAATGCTAAATACCACTGGAAGGTGCCTAAATGTTCGACCAATGAGTCATTAGCATTGAAAAAATGCCGACAAGACGTGCGGGCGTGTGGAGGACAGTGAGCTTCCCTTTTCGCATCTCAGCGAACGACCACGCGCATCGCGGCGATCGGTGCGTAAACTTGGTCCAATGTGCGATCTTCCTTGCACGCGTGAACTGCCACATAGGATCGCGTCGTCGCCACGCCTGCCGGAATCCTCTACTGCGCACCCTAACCCATTCTGATGCGCCGCCGGCCATGCTCAATTTCATTCCGAATCGAGAAATTTCGCGATGCGAAATTTCTCGATTTATCGCACACGACGCAGCATTTAGCCTCTCGTCCCAGCACCCAGTCCAGTCGCTCGTGCCTTCAGGCATACGTAGTTGCCAACGCAAGCGATAACAAAAACATTTACTTGAATGTTCGCGGGTATCCGCGTGCCAGCACGCACACGCACGCGTGGCATACCAGGTGTTTCGTTCTTCTAGTCAGTCTAGCGAACACACACAAGTTGCGTTTCCTTCGATATGTTTTTCGCGATGACAGTGTTTACTTCAATGTAATATTGGAACTCCCGTTCTCAAAAAATATGTTCACTTAGTAATAGTATTTAGAGTAACGCCAATTCCGTCCTAAAATTTGATTATGTATAGATGGGTAGCACGAGCAAGATGTGGTACCGTTTCTCTTTATATTCACTTGTTTGCATGAAGGCACAGTGTCTTCTTGCACGAATTTCAAAGACATTGGCGCCTTAAGGTGGCGCTTACTGGCTTTCTAGGTTTCCTCGCATGGTGTAGAGAAAAGAGTAACAACGGTAGCGTATCACAAATGCGCTAATATATGTATATTTATCTGGATGAAAAAAAGGAAACGCGTATTAGTTACTAACTATAAACACTGCCTCGGGAGCGGTTTTCGTCGCGGCACTTCTCCGGATATCAGCAACGCTAAGGCAGCCGGAATGCATTCAGGTGTGACGTAATAAATGCCTTTGAATCGGCACGCCCTATGAAGCCTTTGTAGCGAAAGCGAAACATTGATAGTCGCTCGGGTATCCTTACGTGACCTGAATGAAGAAGCATAATCACTTCTCTAATTCATTGGTTACGTCCGTGATACGTGACGTCATACATTGTCATGTGTCCTTAAGAACTCTACCTTAATCCACCTCGCTCTGATTTGTGCCAACCTTATACTACCTTATCGCACTTTAATTCAGCTTAACCCACTTTAATCCATTTTAATCCACTTTATTCCACCTTAATTTACTTTAATTCACCTTCATTCACTTTGATACACCTTAAGTCACCTTACTTTAACTTGTTCTGACTTTATTTCGTTATTACTGGCATCATACAAGACGCTGATGGCGTCACCGATGACGATGATCTCTGTTACCACTAGTT
The DNA here is from genome assembly GCF_050947875.1 of Dermacentor variabilis. NCBI lineage: Eukaryota > Metazoa > Arthropoda > Arachnida > Ixodida > Ixodidae > Dermacentor > Dermacentor variabilis. Next base: position 18,953,304 of record NC_134572.1, on the reverse strand, counting down.
GCGGACAACACCGGTTTTTCTGCCTCATCGGACATATAATGCTTTCGTATTAAAAGCAAAAAAGACCACCAGGAGTGACTTGCGCAAACTTTCAGTCCATGGAAGAGAGAGCGCACTTAAGCTGCTCTAGCAGCCATCTTAATTCATATTCAACAGAAGCGCCCTGCGTATGGTCTGAACTTATGTCACGTATAACGCTTGATCTGTGACACTCGGGCCATGGGCACGACGTACGATATACTATTGATCGTGGACCAGCGACGCCCGTGCGTATAGCGTTACGTATCGAAAGCGCTTTTAAGATTCTTACAAGAAAATGGTCTCGAAGGGGTTCTGATTAATTTCGTTCACCGCATCGCCGTCTAAAGAACAGCAGTACAAACATCACGCATTCTTCTCGCATTTCTGCGAGACACACGATGTATGGACACATGGTGGCATACTTGGCGCAGTAGGAGGCGCTCAGGTGGAGCAATTGCCGGCCAGGTCTGCCAGGCTAACCCCGCCGGTAACAATATCACCGCCACCACCACTCAACTAAAAAGCGACTAAAGGCCTTTATTTCGATACTGATTACGGAAAGAAAAAAGGGATATCTGCATAGTGTATAGTTCATAAGGCAACAAGGGAAGGCGACCAGCACCCGTATGTCGACCGGCATGGTACGTGATTGAGCTGCACATGGTTGCAGGCACGACTGCGTCTGTCCTGTTTGCATTATTTATGTGTAACGTCCTGAAAATGCGCCATGACAACCACGTTACATCATGCATGTGCGGTTCTAATGTCATGCATAGGCTCCATATCAGCTACCCGGGCAGCTGAGCCGACGTTGGTGGCTCAGTCTTGCGTGCGCAAGGAAGAAAGCGGGAGGAAGCGCGCCGCCTTCCGTCGCGCGCGATTCATCATGGGGAGTGGAGGGAAGGGGGGGGGGGGGGGCGTTAGGATTCTGAGATCTGTGATTGCGCAACATGTTTATTTGCCTTGTTCGACGCATCATATACATTGACTTTTTTTTAGATACGTAGATTTATTGGAGACTTACACGAATATTTAAATATGTTGTTGCGTGGTTTCGTTATACCTGGAGTGAAGTTTGTTTCCAGTGACACCTTTTTGCCCCTTTATCAATCTGTATCTTCGCATTTGTATATTCCATTGTATCTTCGCAGTTGTTATCTGTATTTTGCAGAACTGCTTTTTATATGTGCTCTCTGTTGCGACTACAATTTCGGCGCGATTACTCACAATACGTGACGGCTTACCGGTCGCGTATTGTATTTGCGCGTATGTACCTGCGCAGTACATTGGAACGAAAGACAGCGTCATTGAGATTTTTCTCTGGCCGTCGCATATGTACAAAAATATTAACAAGGTTCTTTAATGACAAACCTTCATTAAAATATTAGTCCTCAACTTGTTCATTTTATGGCCTTTAAATTTTTCATATCAGTGGCATGTACTGCTTTGTTGGTTTCGAACTGATACATTTGTAAAGTGCGTGTGACATTTTCCTTACCTATTAAATAGACAAAAAACATGGAAGCATTTATATAAGTTATTTCGGGCACAATTGTTGAGACATATACGAGTGTATTCTTTTATGAAAAAATACATATTTGACTTGTCCTTACAATGTGTCGTGTTCGAGAATTCATTTGCAGCATCTATGGCAATGGTAATGCAGTTATTATTCATGTATTTGGTCCCTCCACAAATTCTATGAGGAGGAGTCCGAGTTGCCTATGAGCCAACACCCCCCCCCCCCGCCCCCCCGAAAGATATTTCTGGCTACGCCAGTGCGGTCGAGGGCAAGGAGAACTATCAAAACAGCCCTAAAAGATAAATGCTACAAGAAGCCGTGCCTGCCGACACTCACAAATTATGATAGAAAATTTCACTGCGTAACACCCGCCCGCGCAATTTTCGCCGCCTATCACACTTTGACATTGTATCAGCATTCATCGCTTCTTCTTGGCTTCTCCCCAGCTGATAAAACACGATGATGCCTCGAACCAGGCCAAGAATTTTTTTGCAGGTTCAGGGAGCTGCATTCCGACAGAGCCGAAATGCACAAAGGCGCGTCCACTTCAATTTCGAAGACCAGCAATAAATCATAACTTGGTGACGTCAGGGCCTGGATCCCCTAATTACAATGTCTGTCATAGCCAATGTGGCTCCTCATAGAAGTCAAAGCTAATCAATGAACATCACCACAATGTCCAGCGCAAAAGTTTCCATAAATTTATCAACCTCATAAGAACACACGTTCTAGTGCACGTCAGAATACTGCACAGGCATGTGCAGTTATGTACACGAAGTACATAGCGGTTCAACATTCTTGCTGGTTTCGTATCAAATCAATTCATCTCTTGAGACACTGGTGCACTTTGTTCGAAGCAGTCACGGCAGATATAGTACGAGGACAATGAGGCGGTGTTGGTATCCAGGCAGCGACAGACACCGTTTTGTAAACATGCGAATGTGGCCCCGCAGTAGGAAGGGAACTGTGGCTCAAGAGCAACAGTGCGTAAAAATTCGGGCGAATTTTGGATGTTGTAAAACGTCATCGGTGTACCTCTATATTCACTGCAGGACGAAGGCCTCTCCCAGCCGTCTCTCATTTATTCCATAAAATTAGAGCCAATTTCATTACAGCTGCGGAGTAAGAAGATACGACCCGGAAACAATTGACATCTCGTAATCTGTAAGTAAAATGAACTGCCTATTGTACATACCTTGTGTTGTGTTTCAATGCACCATTCTCTCTAAGTTAGAAAGGTTCGCTTACATGGACAAACATCAGGGATGCGTCTTATCTAACTTTTAGCAAAAAAGGGTATTAGCGTTCGATTGCGAAGCTGGCTAGCAGCACATCTGCTTTCGATGCCAATTGCTTCCACTTTTTCACCTTGAGCGATGTTCCATGAGGGTGTGCAAATATTTTGTGGGAAAAGTACGCATTGTACGTTTCTCTGGCTGACGCTCCGTTATCGAGCAATCATACTTCGTGGGCAAGACGGCTTCTCGTCTACCTGTCACCGCTTCCTTATTTACCTCCTTGGGAGGTTTCGAGTCCGAGTTCTAAATAAATAATGAGAGCCGGTTTAAGAGCCACAAGGAACCGATGGTAATTGCACCGCACGTGCATTGAGTTATTAGTCAAATATTTCTGATCCACCCAATGCATGCAAACGCCGAATCGCTTCATCGCCGGCATGACTACGTTTGTATCAGGGAGCACTTTGCACTGGCCGATGACTAAATAATTATGTGTTACATCTCCTGGAGCCATATGTAGGGGTGCGGTCCATCGATGAAGTCTGGCTGTGATCGAAGGCTATTCGGAGCATTCCTTATCAACACTTTGCGCGAGCGGAATTTTCCGTATTTCAGGTTAGGCTAGACTGTAAGTGACTGTTATGTGAAATATAACTTGGAAAAACTCAGGGCCCTTCCACTCTATGAAGAAGGATGACCAGCAAAGCTGTGTATGTTGGCCCCTTGATGGCGAACTGCACCTCCGCCACGGGTCGACCCGGCATTGGACTATCTTCGGGATCGGCCTACGTAAGGGGTATTTTGTGTCTACACACGCATACGACCCTGGGGGAACTAGCCCTTAGCAGCTTCGCTGTAAAATTGGTTACATCGCTATGTTTACAAATTAATTAATTAATTAATTAATTGCGAAGACGAACGCGGGAGCACTGGCACAAGCACGGTCGCGCGGTAGCGCCGAGGGGCGCCAACGAGCCAGCTGTGGAATAAGACCATGACGCGGGAGCCAATCCTGTTGAGGATGATAGATTTCTGTTAACACGGGGACATGATCTGGGGAAAGCTTCGCTCTAACATCTTTTTCAGTAGGGACTGTTTGTTTGTGCTAGTACACTATTTAAAAGCCAAAGGTTAGTGTTTGCGCTGAGCTTTCCATGATACTTTACATTGCTAGTTGCATTACATTGTTGCATTACATTACATTGCATTACATAGTTGACGCTCTTTAATCATTTTCCATAATAGTAATTTAAATTAATTCGGAAATAAAGCAAAAAAGACAAAGTTCTTGTGGAAATTTGCTCTAGAGACTCAAAACACCAAAGCTGCTTGAAAGTTACTGACGACACCCGATACTGTCACAACCGCAGTTGTATATATTGTGGAATTAAGGGAATTGAAGTTCAGTGTTAGTTTTCACCGCTCATGAGATAGCCTTTGGAACATATGTTCTGTTCTGAACGACATCGTAACCTGCTCATCATAATGGACATCTTAATATTTCCCGCCTTCCCTTGAACTGCCCCTTTAATACCGCTATAAAGAAATTCACATAATTTATTTCATGTTCGGCGTCATGTTTTCTCTTAATTTCTACATGAAACTTTTGATCTGATATCCTCTTGTGGCTTGTACGCTTCTCGACGTAATTGTATCAAAAGGTTTGTTACCATTAGCGTACTTTTCTCGGGCATCCGTTTCTTTTGACTGGCCTAGCGCTAACGATGACATTGGCTTTCTTCAGCGCTGCTTTTGTCGTCCCTTTAGCTAAACAGTCTTCGGGACGAAATTACCGAAATAAGGAAACCTGCTGTCAAGCTTAACCCGAACGTGCCTTAAGTGCCTTCTTGATTCTCCTGCGGGGGACGCCGGTGAGTTTATTGTCTTAGATTAATGCGTCTGCCTTTCAAAGAATTTGACACTTCCTCCTTATAGCCCCTGTTTGTTGAAGTTAAGCCGCTAGAAATGCGTTCTCATTGTTCGGATTAAGTCTGACGAGGGCCGTACCAAGGACACAGCCTGTTACCATAACTTGTGCCACTTACGATTACTTCAGAGCGTTTCTTTCCAACCGCGAGGCGAGCATCAGTATTGGCCAAATCACTTCGGATTTGTTAAAAATGCCTGAGAAAGGAACACCTCAAGGAGCTATATTATCTCCTCTCCTCTTCTCTTCAACATGGTGATGTGTCGCCTCGCGCGCGATCTGGATCGGATACCCGACCTAGGTTACAGGCTCTACGCGGACGACATCACGCTGTGGACGAGCAGAGGTTCACTAGGGGATAAGGAATATACGCTCCAAAGCGCAGTATTAGCGGTGGAGAAATTTTCTGCATGGAGTGGCCTGAAGTGCGCACCCGAAAAATCTGAGGTCATCCGGATACACGCGAATGACTACATAGTCACGCCTCCAGAGGATCGATTAACATCGTGGTTGAGGGTCAGTCAGTCCGAGAGGTACCCACGATGCGAGTCCTGGGTTTGTGGCTTCAGAGCGACGGGAGAGCACTACAGACACTCAAGACCCTCAAATCCACAGCCCACAACATAGCCCAAATGATACGTCCCTTGACGTATCGAAAACTGGCAATGCGAGAAGACGATACCCTAGGGTTCGTACAGGCCTTAGTGGTTAGTCGAATCACGTATGGCCTACCGTACCAAATCCTGAACAGGGAGGAGGAAAAGCAGGCCAAGACAATAATCCGAACCGCTTTCAAAGCTGCTCCGGGCCTGGCTAAGTGTACTTTAACGGAGCACATGTTAGCTTTGGGAGTGCACAATACTTTCGACGAACTGAAGCAAGCCACCCTGATGCGACAGAGGGAGCGCCTCAGCTTCACAAAAACTAGCAGGGCAATATTGGCTAGACTCAATATCCCAGCATACCCCATTAATCTCACAGAGCAGGCCGTACCTCTCCGTCCTTCGATGAGATCCAAGATTACAGTAGCCCGAATTCCAAAGATTATGCATCCCGAGTACAACAAATAAAGACGCAAAGCACGCGCACAACACATTCAATCAGCGTACTCTAATAACCATAGGTACAACACGTACTACACGGACGCAGCTGTGTATGCAGAAGCGACCGGGCAGCGCTACCAAAGGAGGTACGCCCTGGCAGTCATGAACGCGATCAGCCAACAGCAAATTACCGCGTCAGCCACGGCGGGATCCCCCACCTCGGCTGAAATATTAGCAGTGGCTATCGCACTCGCTCACGCGGAACGTTCGCAAAGGGACTCGGTCGTGGTCACGGACTCCCAGGAGACATGTCGCATGTTTCTCAAGGGGCACGTGACTGCGGCTAGCCTCGCGATAATCCTCAAATCCTTCCCAACAACCCGCACTATCCCTCACAAAATTCCACAAATTTAAATGCCAAAGACATCCTTGCTCATCAGCGCGGAGTCCGCAGAAAATACCCGCCGCCTCACCCACAACTTAGCGGGGAAGAGGCCGCCGATTGGCGTAATATACAGACCGGGGTATTCCCCCATTTAACATTGCTAAACGCCGTGTATCCCACTCGTTATAGGGCCAACTGTCCTTGGTGTGGTGGCCCCATACCTAGATTAATACATATAACCTGGGAGTGTACTAAGCTACCTCATAGGCGAAATACCAGCAACACAATGGAGCAGTGGGAGGCACAGCCCGCTCGCTCCGAGCTGGCAGGACAAAAGTCCTTAATTAGGTCAGGCAGGCGGCAGAGGCCAGTGGGGCTCTGGACTGAGAGGCTCCGACCACCCCTTCTTCAAATATTTTCCATTGCAAGAAATTTCCTATTGTACCGCTTACGCGCATCAGCAGCAAGCATGAGTGCCGTACACATAGAGCAGAAGCTTGGGCGAGGACCTCTGCTCCCTGGCTAGAAACGTTACGTAGTGTTTATTTAACGACGTTGACTTTGGAATTGTCGTTGTGAATTCACTATTAAACTTGCACTTGGTTCCTTGGAAGCATATTTTCTTCTCTAAGAGCAGAAACGTCACCGGTCTTCGTTCTGTCCCACCTTGCCGCCCAGAATGACCAACTGTGTTTACGCCGATCAGTCGCCAATTTGCTTTCAGCCCCAACGTAATGACTGTCACGCCTTTTATGACAATTTTGCTGCTCAGCGAAGCCAAAACCGCAGACAACAGAGGCCGCCACTAACAAATAAAGACGCTGGCGGCAGACAGCAAGAGGGTCGCCTCTGTTCCCCGTTCGTGGCTTTGCCGTATTGTGCACTCCGGTCACGTCTCGAGTTTGCGAGCGAACGACATGTTTTCGCTCTTTCCAGCGCGTCTGTTTTCTTCAAGACTGGCTTTGTTTCGAAGCACGGAAGCAACGCAAGCAGCCACAGTCCGGCGATTCCTGCTGCCCCTATACATCCTGCTGCCTCTATTCCTGGCATCCCGCGATAAAAGGGCTTTCAGGAAGAGCGTCCTGCACGCCGCCTCTCACGAATGCGCTCGTCTTGCAGGCCCCGCCCTCCCCCTGATGCCTCCGAAGGCCAACCGGCTTCCTTCCCCACGATGTCGGATGAGAGGCACTCTGTGAATAGGCGGGAGAGTGAGAGACTCGGGGAGCGGGGGGGGGGGGGGGGGGGGGCATAGATGCGTTTGTTAGGCTTGACCTCCTGGCTTTGACACTACACTGTCCCGTGCCCAAACCAGCGCCCGCCCATACAATCCCAAGCTCTCCACCTCCGAGTCTAGCAGCATTGGCCGGACTCTGAACCAGTGCATTCTACAGAGACTCACTACATCTGCAAATTCAAACTTCTCGAGGTGTCCTCCCATAACTTTCTCTAAGCTCACTTTTCTCCGCTGATTCGTCATCTGTGCGGAACGGGTTAGGGCGTGAAAACGACACTTCTTAGGTCGCTACCTCCTGTGAGAGGCATCGTTACCGCAACATGGTCGCCCGACTGCCATAGTTAATTACCTTACGTCGGAAAGACATCGCATGGCCTATTGGAATCAGTGGAATACTTACGAGCGATAAATGGGATATTTCGCTTTGTACAGCAGTGGCAATGCTACCTAATAAATATTAAGTGAAATTTCTGCCTGCCTCTTCTTGTCTTTATCTCTCTCGCAGCCTCTCTGCTTATCGATGCTTGCATCTATCTATCGTGGAAATGTACACAAGTATACAAGCAAACATTTCGCTATAGGAGGCACTAATTTCTGCTGATGTTTCGAATTGAAACTCCGCATCCTTTTAAGCGTTGGTTAATGTCTGCTCTGCTGCCTATTTCGCGCTGTTTGGACGGGGACGATCAATAAGCGGTCAACATAATTCAAGGCTTGAAAATGGGGAGAGAAATCGAAACTATTCTTATCATAAGTTAAAAAATTTTAATTTTATTATCCAAGAATACTGGTCTACTGGTTCTGGTACTGGAATTATACTGGAATACTGGTTCGTTACTAATATGGTTGAGATAGTTCAAGTGGCTGAGGAGTTCTATAGAGATTTGTACACTACCAGTGGAACCCACGACGACAATGGAAGAGAGAATAGCCTAGAGGAATTTGAAATCCCACAAGTAACACCGGCAGAAGTAAAGAACGCCTTGGGAGCTATGCAAAGGGAGAAGGCAGCTGGGGAGGATCAGGTAACAGCAGATTTGTTAAAGGATGGTGGGCAGATTGTTCTGGAAAAACTGGCCACCCTCTATACGCAATGCCTCATGACTTCGAGCGTACCGGAATCTTGGAAGAACGCTAACATATTCCTAATCCATAAGAAAGGGGACGCCAAAGACTTGAAAAATTATAGACCGGTCAGCTTAGTGTCCGTTGTCTACAAAGTATTTACTAAGGTAGTCGCAAATAGAATCCTGAACACCTTAGACTTCTGTCAACCAAAGGAGCAGGCAGGATACCGTAAAGGCTACTCAACAATAGACCATATTTACACTATCAATCAGGTGATGGAGAAATGTGCGGAATATAACCAACCCTAATATATATTGCATTCATTTATTACGAGAAAGCGTTTGATTCGGTCGAAACCTCAGCAGTCATGGAGGCGTTACGGAATAAGGGTGTAGACGAGCCGTATGTAAATATACTGAAAGATATCTATAGCGGCTCCACAGCCACTGTAGTCCTCCATAAAGTAAGCAATAAAATCCCAATAAAGAAAGGCGTCAGGCAGGGAGGTACGATCTTTTCAATGCTATTCACAGCGTGTTTAGAGGAGATATTCAGAGACCTTGATTGGGAAGAATTGGGGATAAAAGTTTATGGAGAATACCTTAGTAACTTGCGATTCGCTGATGATATTGCCTTGCTTAGTAACTCAGGGGACCAATTGCAACACATGCTCACTGACCTGGAGAGGCAAAGCAGAAGGGTAGGTCTCAAAATTAATATGCAGAAAACTAAAGTAATGTTTAACAGTCTCGGAAGAGAACATCAGTTTACGGTAGGTAGCGAGGCACTGGAAGTGGTAAAGGAATACATCTACTTAGGACAGGTAGTGGCCGCAGATCCGGATCATGAGACGGAAATAATCAGGAGAATAAGAATGGGCTGGGGTGCGTTTGGCAGGCATTCTCAGATCACGAACAGCAGGTTGCCATTATCCCTCAAGAGAAAAGTGTATAACAGCTCTGTCTTACGAGTACTCACGTACGGGGCAGAAACTTGGAGGCTTACGAAAAGGGTTCTACTTAAATTGAGGACGAGGCAACGAGCTATGGAAAAACGAATGATAGGGGTAACGTTAAAGGATAAAAAAAGAGCAGATTGGGTGAGGGAACAAACGCGAGTTAATGACATCTTAGTTGAAATCAAGAAAAAGAAATGGGGGAGCATGGACAGGACATGTAATGAGAAGGGAAGATAACCGATGGTCATTAAGGGTTACGGAATGAATTCCAAGGGAAGGGAAGCGTAGCAGGGGACGGCAGAAAGTTAGGTGGGTGGATGAGATTAAGAAGTTTGCAGGGACAACATGGCCACAATTAGTACATGACCGGGGTAGTTGGAGAAGTATGGGAGAGGCCTTTGCCCTGCAGTGGGCGTAACCAGGCTGATTATTATTATTATTATTATTATTATTATTATTATTATTATTATTATTATTATTATTATTATTATTATTATTATTATTATTATTATTATTATTATTATTATTATTATTATTATGACTTGTCTACGAGGCGCATACTTGTCAACATTGAACGAGCGAAGTCCTCACCTGTGTTTCGCGCCACTAAATCATATTTTCCGCTGTCCCGTTAGTTTCCTCGAGCTATAGAAGTAAAACAGTGCAACTATATAACAGTCTAAGGTGCACACAATCAGATAATGCAACCTATCAAATAATTGCTAGCGAGTGCGCTGACGTAAACACTTGTACAAATATCAGGCGTAAATTTTTTTTTTCATGCGCTTCGATTAACTCATCGCAGCCACGCTATTAGCTACGGTAGCCTGTTGCATGCTACGTACATTGCAGGATACGAGATTTAACGCACATGGCTACAGGTATCAGCCTGCTGGAAACCTGGCACCGCGTACATACATATAACATAAAAACTATGTGGCACACTTTCACTTTCAAATGTGCTCTGAAATGGACTCAAGGCAACGTAGAGATCTTGACGTTCGGAATAATGTGGTGTTTAGATAATGTCTACTATTACCTGTGTTTCGGATAACGGTGGCCTGCAACATTTTAATAGAATATAACGCGTCAGGCGCATACTTCAACGTTCTTTACCTCAGTTGTTTCGTCGTATCATACCTATATGAAATGTATAATCCCCATGCGTCCACCAAACAAAATTTATTTTGTACATATACTGCGGCCCCAATATGGGTCATGCATTTGCACAAGTTCTGCTGAAGTAGCAATTATAAATATTATGCCGAAATGTCTAATTTGAACATTGCACTAGTTTCTGTTTCATTTTTTTTTTTCTTCTTGAAGTTGAGATCCTTCCATATCGTCTTACTGTTTACTCCTCCTTTAAAGTTTTTGTCTTAGCAATCATATAAAACATGCGTCACCACTTTCATCGCGTTTTCGCTCCTGACGAAGAATCCGCTACGTTTCAAAACGTCGCTTTTCTTTTTCTTCCAAAATGGAAGGAAGTAGTTCTGACCCGTGCAACGTTTTGTCTTGTAGTACGGAATTCAATATCGCTTGAATGAAAAAATAGCAAGGTTTTCCTGCTTTTTTCCTCGTGCGCTTCTATCGAGAGGGAAACAACTTCGTTTTTCTTTCCGAGAAAGTATCGCGCCAAACATGCTTCGGAGGCAGGACTCCAAGGTGAAGGACAAACGCATTTCTCACTCGCTCCATATCCGAGGCCCTCGCAGGCGCGCGACAGCCAGAGAGACCGAAATGATCGCGACGCCCGCTGCCCGGATGCCAAAGATTCTCTTCCGCCACGCCGTGCAGCGTTCCCTAGCGCTGCCGCCTTTTCTTGTCTCGCTCTCGGAATGTAAATGTGCTCCATGCGGAGGAATGCGTCACGCTATTTGCAGCGAGCCCATGCAGCCCTCGTGCGCCCAGCCAAGCAGCCGGTCGTCGTGGCGAAGCCCGCCGCAAGAATGTCCCCTTCCCGTTCGGCGGCTTCTGTTCCTCGCCGCACGTTCCATCGCAAAACGGTTCTCTACTCGCCGCCAGCAACGCTGCGCCGAAGGCGAGAACAATAATGTTCTCGCCTTCGATGTGTAGCCTCAACCCTCGCTGCATTTCTTTTTGACCGCACGCTTCGGGTTTCACGCCGCTTCCGGGGCGGCCACCTTTCTTTCTTTTTTTCTTCTTTTTCTGCGTGTATGTTTACAAAATGGATGGAGAGTATGTGCGTCTGTTAATGGCTTTGTTGCAGGTTAAATTCATTTTTTTCTGTGATTCTCAATCGCATTGAGCAGCGTCCGTTACGCGTTTTGCATTTATAGAATATTTCAGCCTTGTGTATAAGCAACAACTAATTAAAGGCCTGAACTCGCAAAGCGCTTGGCTCGCGCCTGTGACTTCAAATCGAATCGACCGACAATCGTTGATTTTTGCAAAGGGGAGCACAGAAGCGTTGCAGAAAAAAAAGAGACCGGGACAGGAAAGACCCTCACTTGCAACTAAGTATATTTTCAGAGACAAACCTCCAAGAATGTTATTGAGCATGTCCTGCAATCGAGAACTGTGAAAAAAATTTACAATTTTTTTAATATACAATCCCCCAACAACGGGACGTAATACATCACCACATCAATGATGACAGCTTGTGTAGGTGATAGCAACAACGGCACGTGAAAGTGGCCTTAAAGAAATCATTCAAAAAAAAAGAAACCTTCGGAGAGAGGGGGACAGAGGATGGGGGCGTAGAAACTTTAGCCAAAGGCGAGGAACATAAATTTCTTGTCCATCAGATGCGCTGACGGGGCACTAATAATACAAAGGTTAGCGTGAGCGTGAATCTGATCAGAATCGAGGATTTCCCTTTCGAGTCTCCCTTCGGATCTGCTTATAATCGCGGTAAACCCCTGGTCTCCTGCGGCGCCGAAGATGTCTATATAAGATGCCACTCGACTGTGGGAGAGAGAGAGAGAGAGGAATATAGGAAGGCAGGGATGTTAACCAGTCAAATGTCTGGTCGGCTACCCTACGCTGGGGGATAGGAGAAGGGGAAGAGATAGAAAGAAAAAAGCTTACATTGGGCCGACGGGGTGCTGTCTAAATGAGACAGGCTAAGAGAGCGTTCTTCCACTGTAGAGGCCCTGAGCAACTCCGTGTGCCTTCCTGCGCATTGCAGGGACTGTGGCTGTAAACCCCGTTTCCATAAAACCGAGAATAAAAGCAGATCCAAAGGCAGACTCGAAAGGGAAATCCTCGAGACTGGTAAGATTCACGCTCACGCTAACCTTTGCATTAGTGTCCCGTCACTGCATATGATGGACAAGAAATCTACGTTCCTCGCCCTTGGATGAAGTTTCCACGCCCCCCCCCCCCCTCCTCTGTCTCCCACTCCCCGAAGTTCTTTTTTTTTTTTGGAATGATTTATGTCAGGCCACTTGGACGTGCCGTTGTTGCTATCACCCACATAAGCTGTCATCATTGATGTAGTGACGTATGCATCGTTGTTAGCCGATTTCTTATTCAAAAGCTTTCGATTTTTTTTTCACAATTCTTGTTGGCAGCGCAAGCACAATAAGGTTCCTGGTGGATTGCCTCTGAATATATACTTAGTTGCAAGTGATGGTCTTTCCTGTCCAGGTCTCCTTTCTTCCGCAACGCTTCTGTGCTCCCTTTTGCAAAAATCATGTCAAACCAACTAGCCCAACAGCATACTATTGCAACAATCTTTCGTTGGCCACCGGCGATGCTAAACAAAGCAGCTGTCAATATTGAGGCTCTTCCTAATAGCACATCAACCAATATACTAGTCAGCATATATATATATATAGCGTGCAGCTATAGAAGACCATAGTCACAGAGTTCAAATGAAGGACTACCTCCGTAAAACACAGTGCAGCAGGCCTTCTGAATAACTATTTTTTTTATCTACTTGCCCTTTCGTTAGCTCATACTAATAACATAATGTAAATCAGAGCTCCATCACGTGCGAGATATAGCGGTACACTGGTTTATTCGTGGCTTTCTTTAAGCCCACACGCGTTCTCTTTTCTGCCCTAAACTTGTAGATAAATTTCCATAATTCATGAAACATGCAAATCTACATTTTTTTTTTCGTAAATCTGTACATGTGAAAATATGGTGCCATAAAAAAGTACATCGCCGATACTTGGTGGATGACAGCCCATATAAAATTAATGAGCTGTTAGGGCAAGGAACAATATTTTCTTGTTGTTCCTTCATGCGCAAAAGATAATAAGTTGCATTTTCTTAAGCTGTATTACCTTGGTTCTTTCTTTTCCCGCGCTATACTTAATAAACTGTCGCTTGCATCCTCATTTTTCTTGCGGAAAGCTTTATAGTACTTCCTTGTGTTACCAAATTATAATTGATTTCCTTAAAAAATAATGAGCCATTTCACTCTGTGAAGGTGAATGACCAGTGATCGGTAGTCATTATTTCTCTTCATCAGTGGTTAATTATTTTTTGGATTGGAGTTCGGTTGGGCCGGATCGGTGTGACATCGCAAGCACATGTATGCAACACGAAACGCGTAAACCACGCCCTTCTCGGTCCTGACACATCCACGTTGAAATCACCGACAACCACGAACACGACAACCCACGCAAAGCTAGTAGCGATGAACCTCATGGGGCCATGAGCCATTACATGTTTTACTTGCTTACAGAGGTATGAGCCACTCCTTACGATAGTATGAGGCATTTGGGATGACAGTTTTCGACATGCTGTTCAGTATGTTGTATGCGTGATTGGAAAGAATGTAGGCACTGTTCGCTTCACTTGGGTAATTGCTTGTAGCCTCTGCTTTAAGGCGCTATAAGCAATTGTATTTTCTGCTTGCTTAAGGGGCAAGAGTGCTTACGGGGGTATGGGCCATTGATGACGATAGTTGTTGTTGACGAAGAACGAAAATGCAGACAACCCTAGCCATATACAGCTTCGCTGCAAAAGCAAAAATTCTTGTCATTCCTACATTTTTCTGCATGCGCCTGCACACTCACACTCTTCTTAGATATAATTCCACCGATTCCCTTTTAGTTATAGTGGTAAAACACGCGCTGAATTCCTTTTAGTATTGTAAATAACATTTTCCAACTTTGAACGACCTCCACAAAGCTAAGCTTAGCTTGAATGTTTCACCGCGTCAAAACAATTCGGTTCATAAAAACAATTCTTTTTTTCTTCGTTACTGACAATCGCAAAGCAAGCCATTGGCCCGCAACAAAGAGTTATAAATTTTCATGCGTATTCTTGCATCTCTGATTAATGTTCGGGTATTGTTTCTTTGTGTATATCTCTTGCGCGGTTGAAAGGCGTTTAAACTTCTTGCGTTTTCTACTTTACCATTTTTTTTAAGGTGGCGTCTACTTCAAGCTCTTGAAATGTCCGTTTGCCTATCTGCGGATCGGGCTGCAATGCTGGCTGCGTGTTTCGAGTGCATACACCGAGCTTGCCTAAATGTTTTTACAGCGTTCGTAAAAACAGGAAGAAGCAAGAGTATGCTGCACTCCGAGTGCATGTTAAACAGCCCCAGCGGGCTGTTTAAAGTTTCCGCTTACTACGGCGTCTCTCATATACATATATAGCACCTGCGTTGCTGTGGAACACAACACCCAATCAATCAAGTGAAGTCCGGCCCAGTCCAGTCCAGTCCAGTCCAGTGAGTCAGTCTAAAAATAATTGATTCAATCAATCACGTATTCATTTAATATATCGATTCAAAGCAACGAGCGACAAACAAGTTGTTGCGAGGGCCAAGTCGGGGAGCAAATACCAGTGCTTACGATGGCATTGAGGTATTGCTTCGGTGGTCTTTCACGTTATATAACGTTCTCTTCTTGCTTGTCTGATTTATAATCCTACTACGCACGCCAATACCCTCAGTACGCTGCCAGCAAGTGCTACTTGCGAGGACTTGCTATTGCTTTAGGAAGGAAAAGATCAAAGAAACAAGGTGATGAGGATTGCTGCGAACAATAAACGTTTTAGAAATGCAGCGAACGGATCCCCAAATTCCTGTCTGCTGATGCTTTGAAACTGCGCACGCACTAGCACGTTTTGCTTCGCCGTCGCCACCGAGACGAGCTCGAACTGCGACGCCAAGCACATTCCTTTGTGCTGGTGCTGGAGTAGCAGGGTTGGGAGAGGGCGAGACGAACGCTCTCCGGTCTCGGTTACTCGTCGGCTTTGGATCCCGCGTTGCTATGCGTCAGCCACGGCCCTCGATCTTGTATCACTCAAGCTGTGCAATGTTGCGGAAGTTGAAGTCACCAGAACCAGGGCAGAGCATATTAATAAAGCTAAATAGACAAGATACGGAACACACGACGCGCTCAATATCGTTTGATTTTACTTTACTCACACTATAAGCGTAGCGAGGATCAAACACGCGAAACAAAGCAGCACGGAAACCAATACAGAAGTGGTCATTTACCATCGCTCATGCACGTCACTGTACTTTTGACACAGTTAATCAATTTGCCTCTGTTTTTTGTGGAGTAAAATTGTTCATGTTCTAAACCCGTCCTGTGTACTCGGGCTTCTTGCTCCATTCATTTAGCCCTGGTAATGCGAGTGCGTGCGTGCCTGTGCGTGTGTGTTTTGCTTCTTTCGGTGCGCAAGACAGAAAAGAGGCGACTCTGTAGACTAGTATTTTCGTACACACCAGTGAAGTCATCCCCGTTTTTCTGTATGTGATGGACATGCGCCGCTCAGGAGCCTCATTTACATCGCTTACACAGCACTGAACACATCTAGTCTGGCGGAGCACAGTACTCATTTGCCTGTGGACAGGTGCGTGTGAACGGCACCACTGGGTCTAGTGGAACGCACATAAAAAGTAGACCCGCTCTTTAATTTTTCCTTTTCTTCTCTTTGTAATCGTTCGGTGTTCGGCGCCTGTAAGCCATCGCACGTTTTCCTTTTTCCGATCAGTGAACTGCTATGCGAAGCACGCACACTCCACATTCCCGATTCAGCACGGCTCGATACGCGCGTTACACGCATTATAGCGCGCTGGCACGCTGGTGATATTCAGTAGCGGGTCTATGCTTCGCAGCTGTTTCTCTGGTGAGTCAACTGCGCTCGCTTGCGAGTGCGCGCCGCGAACATGGCGTGCCACCCCTTACACTTGAGTTTCGTCTTCGAAAAGCCCGGAAAAATCAAACGCGCTTAGGAGGTCTATGCGTTGTCAAGTCGTACGTTTTCAAACTTGATCCAAAATTTCTGTCCTACGATATCGTTCTTCGCGTGACATGTAGTTGTCAGCCGTGCAGTGAGGTTGCAAAACAACAGCCGAGCCATGTTTTGTGCGCATGGCTCCTCGCCAATATTGCGAAAAATTCCCTCCCCCTTCCTCTCCCTTCTCTCGTTAGTTAAAAGGACGCTAATTAGCAACACTAAACCAGTTTAGGAAGGTAAGCTTTTCTTTCGCAACTTTACCTCGCTTATTTGACTCGGAAAGTTTGATTATTGGGGGGGGGGGGGGGGGGGGGGGGGGGGGGGGGGGGGGGAATAAAGGTCACACTTTCCGTTTCGAATTACGTTGTAGAACCTTAGCGCCCGCATGTATAAGCACACGTATAAGATTTCAAGATATGTTCATTGTTTGGGCCTCCTTGGAGTAGAAAATTTACCATGGCTTGCCGGACTTAGTTCTTTTATATAGTAATCGTAGTTATTCATTAAAAATGAATAATTAACTATGCTCATGTAGACACCGTAAAATTTATAACCTAGTGGCACACTATTGCCAGAACACACAGCGGTGCCTCCAACCATATTTTCTTGTTGTGTTTTCCTCAGGTTTACCAAGCCTCTCCTCTGGTAGGAGCACCTCTTGCTATTTAAGTGTAGTCTAGTAATACAGTTTAAGCTAATATTCTTTCTTGGCGTCCGCTTAACTTTGCATATTGATTTCTTCTTCAATAAAACTAACGTAAAAAGGTTGCTGTTTGAACTACGATTGGCACTGCGGTAGATAGAGAGAAATAAAAAAGGAAAGGCAGGGATGTTAACCATGGTCACGCCCGGTTGGCTACACATGCAGGAACAGTTGCTGGTCCGCACTGGGAGCTTACCAGCATCATTGAAAGGAAAGGTGTACAGTCCCTTCATTTTACCTGTGCTAACATAAGGGGTCGAAAATTGGAGGTTGACGAAGACGCTCAAGAACAAGTTAAGGACCGCGGCAAAGAGCGATGTAACAAAAAAATATTAGGCGTAAGCTTAAGAGACAGGAAGAGAGAGATGAGGATCAGACAGCAAACTGGGACAGCCGATAGTCTAATTGACGTTAATAGAAGGAATAGAGCTGGCAGGCCATGCAATGCGTAGGATGGATAACCGGTGGACTGTTATAATTACAGAGTGGGTGCCAAGAGAAGGGAAGCGCAGTCGAGAATGGCAGAAAACCAGGTGTGGGGATGACATCAGGAAATTTGCAGGCGCACGTTGGAATCAGTTGGCGCAGGACGAGCATAATTGCAGATCGCAGGGAGAAGCCTTCGTCCTGCAATGGACATAAAATTATGATGAAATACGACGACGATGACGAAGCTCATTCAGTGTACAAACCCCCCTGACGCTCAAAAGATTTCTACAGTGTCATCATAACACTCCATACTGCTGGAGGAAGCAATATTTCCGTAATAATCTCGACCATCTAGGATTTAAACAAGTGTTTAAACCCGAAGTACACTAGCTTAGCATTCCGCCTCATCGAAATGTGGCTGCCACGGCCAGGGGTCGAACCCACGACCTCGTGCTCAGCAGCACAATTCCATAGCCACTAAGCTACCGAGGCTTCTCGAAGTTGTTTCACGTGATGTGCATTTTATGCAATACAATCGACCTTTTCATCGCGCATTTCAGCGAGTCCTAGCGTGCGTGCATGCGTGTCACTGAGCTGCGGCTGCTGGTGCATAATCTCCACTGCGTGGTGAGGCCTAACGAACAATCGCGACCTTTCCACGCGCCGTCCACTCCATCCGCTTAGATTCCGCAACGAAGTCATAGTTGCTCCAGCTTATCCTGCAGAAATTTCAACTCGCCGAATCTGTTTCCGCCTTTTCAAATCCAACTGAATGTTGCCTGGCAGCTCCCCGTAGAGAAGTTCTCAGCTCCAGTTTATGAGCGCCACTAGTTGGACATCATTACGTAGTCCTCAATTGGACACAATGCAAGCACGAAATCGAAAACGTGCTATGGCTCAGTTCGCGGCTGTGGCCCCAGCGTCGCTAGATCAGCTTGCATTCCTCCCCATAGGTAGGCGTATACTCATTTCATAAGCGTCAATTAGAGCGTTATTGGTTGGCGAAGGGTGCGAGTGAGCGTAAGCATGTAAGGGAGTGAACGCATGTTAGTTTGAGTGGAAGTGATTAGGAAGAGCAGTGAGTGTCGGCCAACGTGAGTACAAACGAAAGTTAGTTCCGGTGGTTTGGTTGTACGTGAGTATTGTCAGGATTGGGGGCTCAATCCCATCGCTCGTGATCCGTTGTCAAGAATGGAGTCCGGCATGAATTCGGAGGTAGCTGGCCCATGCTGTCGTCCAACTTATCCACGCTGAGGACGTTGATGAAGGGAAGTACTGCTTCTCATCGACAAAGAGGAATATGGGTTTATTTACAGTATTTACATGCAGTTCATCAGTCTAGCATGACTGCGAGAGAAAGTACGTCAGTCTAACACGACTGCTTGAGAGAGTGTCTCAGTCTAACATGACTGCTTAAGAAAGAGTATCGAGCATCCGCACAACAACCGTTTATAAACACTCGGTCCTCCCCCGATTCCAAGGTGGCGGAAACGTTCGTCCAGTCATCGTAAACACGCCGCCTCTCCGCGGGACGGTTTACAAACACGCACACACACACAGGTTCAGGGTCTGAAATCGACATCACACGGACTTCGTAGAACTCGGAGCGGACCCTCGCAGTGCGCCCGGGTAGCCATTGTCTTGCGTCTTGGTCGGCGCGTGCGAAGGGGCCTCCGATGACTTTCCCGCGGCAACTCCCCCCCCCCCCCCCATAGCAGATCAGGGCCGCGTTGGTGGGTTCGGTAACAATAGTTGGCACGCAGAATTCATTCAGTCACAACGGCGACGAGGCCAGAGCGTAACGGTGGCGTTCCTTGGAAGTTGACACCGCCGTCGTCGCAACTGGCTGGCAACACTTGCACCTCAGCTGGGCCGTTCTTAACAGTATGTACTTGAGCGAGTTTCGGTGAGTGGGTGTAGCTGAGAGTGAGAGGCCGCCGGTAAGTGTGAATGCAAGTGATTATGAACGTCGAGCGAGTGTCAGTGAGTATGAGTGGGCGCGAGAGTGTACCCACGTGTGTCGGCGCACATGAGTGTAAGTGATTGTCATCATCATCATCATCATCATCAGCCTGGTTACGCCCACTGCAGGGCAAAGGCCTCTCCCATATTTCTCCAATAACCCTGGTCATGTACTAATTGTGGCCATGCCGTCCCTGCAAACTTCTTAATCTCTTCCGCCCACCTAACTTTCTGCCGCCCCCTGCTACGCTTCCCTTCCCTTGGGATCCAGTCCGTAACCCTTAATGACCATCATAATGACCATAATGACCAAAGTGATTGTATAGCTTGCGAAAACATTGGTGAACGAGTACTCCCTTATTGTGCCGTCTATGTTGCTGCCTCACTGCTCCGAGAGTCTAGGTGGTGTTTTCCGGGCAAAGAGCGAGTAGTACATTGTAAAAGAAAGACATTCCCTGCGGCCTGCTTCTCCTCGCTCGTGGCACGTCTGCTTCCTACAGTCAACGTGATTTGGTGCAAAATTTCTCTAAAAATTTCACTAGAAAATTCTCTAGAAATTTCTCAACCCGACATCGCTGTACGACATGCGCAAATAAATCAAATTTTACGGCATATTACCACATTTAAGTGGAGAGGGGCATAGACAGGGTGAGACAGTGTGACAGATATAAAAATTGTTTCTGTAATGAGGAAATGTGGCTATTATCCTGCCTGTTAAGAACTACCTATATTCGACGTAGAAGTAAAAACGCAGCATGCAAAATCGGGCGGCGCGAGCAAGTTAACTATTATTTTCCTGTAGAGCCAAAAGGGACGTAAGCACCCAAAAATTATGCAGACAGGCCGACGCTAAGAAATGACAATTTTATTTGGAAGAGCAAAGAATACAAATACACATCCGGCCTGGGCATACATACATTAAATCGCATTTTGAATGGCGAGACAGATTTTCTTTAAGATGATAAGGGGGGGAGTGAACCTAAGTGTACACACGCGCAGGCTGGCTTTTGTGTTTATCCTTTGGTTTTACTATTATTCTGAGCTGTTGATCAGCACCTATCCTGTGTGCATTTCTCTTGTGTGCTTAAGTGGCTATCTTTCCTTAAGCAATATGGATGGGTTAAAGATGAGACGACAGACATCCTGAACACACACCTGACCATAACGACAATAACACGCTGGTTAGGAAGGCTTATGTCGACAGCCAAAGTGAAGGCTTACTATCACGCGCTTGTCGGGAGTCAAACAGCCTGTCTACTGCCATGCATATGCACCTCTGGGCTAAGCTGTCGTGCTATGTCCTCTCACAAATGGACTGCTGCGCTTGTCTATCATTACACATCCTACCTCTTAGTCCCTGTGGCAGGGTACTCTGACTGCACTGTAGTGTTTACTTGCTCCTTCTACGCGTCTGCATGCAGTAACGCGAGAACAACGCATCGTTAATACGCTCATTGCGCTCCACGTTATTTGTGTGTTTCTTTTTTCTGTGTCATGCAGTCAGGTACAGATGACTTGATAATCATAGAGGCTCTGGAACGCTTCATCTCCGGTACTCTGTATTCTCGTTACCGACTATTTGCCAAGACACTTCTGGTGTTTCTGCCATCATGAAGAATGTATTTGATGTATTAATATAGTACGTATCTATGTCTGCTTGCTGTTCTAAAAAAGCGAAGGATAATCCGTTTAGCCTCTTGTTTGACGGTATTCCGCTACCTTCTTTGTCCCACACGTCTATTCTTTGCAGCCATACAACAATGCACAACATGGTCTTCTCCCCCTCTAAATAAATAAATAAATAAATAAGTGTCGGATATATCGCCTAGCGCGTCGAGCGAATTATATGTTAGGAGGAAAAATATCATAAAATTTAAAGTTTATTCTTACGGACAATTTTTATCACATGCCCTGTGGGGTCACTTGAAAATACATGCGTCTTTACGGTCGGACCAGCGCCATGTTACTCCTTGCAAATAGTAGGCCCTGGCATATTATTGCTATGAAGCTAGCGAGTCTGATTCATGAATTCAAACACTGGTTAGAAGAGAAGTGTGCTTGAGCAAAGTCAATAACTTGTTGCAGTCTACTTGACTAACATGACCTTTAAAACAGGCTATGAAAAGAGTGAAAATATTGTGGTGGCAAAATACTGTGTTAATTTAGAATGAAAAATCTGAAGCCAAAAAGCTGTGTAGCTGGCTACATTTAGGAGTTCTTAAGGGTGTAGGAGCGAGTAAGCGAGATCCCTGGAAGTATTTCTTGTGTCAAAACACACAAGGCTGTGACGTAAGGTTCATTCGTCTCTGAAAATGGTACATGGCAAAAGTCTATTGCTATATTTCTTCGAAAAATGCTCAGCCTGTCACACAATGATGGCTCGTTCTATTTAAAGAACTTCGATGTAATCTTGGGCTACCTCATATCGTCGTCACATGAGAACTTCAGGTCGTTTTCAATAGACCCCAATCATGCCTGCTTTCCTGTGTCCAGAATTGTATTGACAGGTTTGGAACTGTTGCCTGCATGAATACGACCTGGACATCGAGTAGTGACTTTTTAGTACTTCTTAGTTTCTGCCTTTGGTCAACCTTTATTCAGTGGGGCGGGCAGCCGTTTACACAGAAGGAGGGAATTTGTATAGGCTCATGTATCGTTCCCATCCTTGGTTATTCATCTATAGCTGAAATAGAAAGAGGTCTCTGCAGTCACCTTTCAGATTTCATGATTACAAAAGCCTTTCAGTATGTTCATGATTTAATATTCCTTGACTGCAGCTCTCTCAGTAGTTGCAATCACACTATCCTTTTTTTATTATTTATATGATATAAAGAGATGATGACGCACAATTTAAGGCGCAGGCTGCTCCTTAGCTCTTGAATGCGTCTGGGCTAGAACATACAGGGTTCAAGATTACGTATCAAATAACCTTTTCATACAAGCACTAGAACTTGTCAGGCAACGTTTTCATAGTAACAATATGACGTAAAAATACATGGTACATACAGTATACAAGTTAAATGACTCCACAGTTCTGTAGATGAAAGTTTCAAAAGTACAAATGATACTGTCGCCTAATAATACCGTCCCTAGTAAGCGGGTGGTGTATACATCATGTAAATGCATTATCACATAGTCACAACAGAACAGTCAGCATAACATAATCCACAAACACATACATATACACAGCAACATTGAAGTGAAAGGAACAGTAAAAGAATTAATAACGGTCAAAAATGTCGCTGTTTACGAGAAAAGTTTGTTTAATGCTTTTAAAGCGCTCTTCTGCAAGGCCGTTGTTGGCGAAGGACCCACAAGTTTCTGTAAACTGAAAGGCCTGCGGTATAATGTGATTAGGGTTGATTTAAGGCGGCGTCTTCGTGTATCGTGATGTGGGCAATCTAGAAGAAGGTGATGCATATCTTCGTCTACAAATACACAATAACAAACGGGTGTTTCCGCACGGCCTATTATATGTAAGAAATGTTTTGGGTAGGCAGTGCCTAGCCTCGATCGATGAATAAGAGGTTCCATATTTCTCTCTAGTGACAATGGAAATATGAATTCAATAAACGAATCAGTATGATACAAATCCAAGCTATCAGAATTCCGGCCAAACCACGTATTTCAACGCATATTGAAAGACGTTTCCCTATCCTTCGTACGCGAGGAGTCATCGCATCTAGAATTAGCACATGAAATGCCCTTTAGCGAAAAAATACCTTTTCTCGGCTTTAGGCTTTTATTTCGTGATGAACATATCTACTAAAAATACGAGCTGCGCGCCAATAAGTCGTTTCTCCCGTATGAGTCGGCACACTACAAACTAGTTAAAAGGCTGAATAGCCAAGTTATGCATGTCTAATGCACTACGGGAGTCCTGTCTAGAGTTTACAGATAGCTTTAAAGAGCAGATCATTCGTCTTAAATCTGCGAGATACCCTAAGCTTGTCCTTCTTACAATCTTAAAAAGTTTGCACCTTTTGGGGCTTGTCCCACAAGAATAATCGCCATCTGCCTTGCTCGCGTTTACATTCTTGAAACCTCAGCGCTCGCTACTTTCCTGTCGAGAATGCTGTGTCACGCTGATAATGCGTGTTAGTGACTTGGAAGTACCAGGCTCCCAGCGTTAAAGAAAGGAAATACGGGCAAGAAAGATGACAATTATTGTTGTGGGACAAGATAAGTCCCAAACGATGTAAATTTTTGTAAGAGTGCAGTAGAGAGTTTTAGAATAGGGGACCCAAGTGGCTTGGGAAACCAAGGAAATTGGGGGCCGCAAGTTTGCATGCGCAGTACCCAAACCAAACTTGGGTTCTACTGCTTTCGTTGACCCAAGACCCAGAAATCGAAAACTAGCGTGAGTGTCCAAGCAGTCTTGGGTCCCCTTTGGGAACGAGAATTTCGAGATAGCCTGGAGATCCGTACGACTAGTACCCCAGTCACACGGAAGATTTAATGTCATTCGAATCGAATGGCATTCGATGCATCGAATACCATTCGGTCGCTTGCGGTGCTACACAGTAAAATATAATGGCATCCGCAAATGATAGCAATGTCGATCTGAAACAAAATTTGTGAAATTCAAAGAAATTTTGCGCCTATTGAACGCGTTTAAGAACTTTTGCGAGTACTTTTAAAACGGACGAAAACATTTTGACGCCAATTATTGACAACTAAAAGCACCTAGATCAACGCAACCAATATGGCCGACAGCCGCAACAGACTCCTGATGTAAAGAGTAATAGCGCTTGAACACAGCCCGCGGTGAAAATATCATCGCGGCAAAAATAACTATTGATTTTTATAAGTCTAAAAACAGTATCTTCTGACTTTGCTGATGCACCCATTTATTTTTTCGCGTTGCGTGTCGCGGTTGTCTACCTGGGGTCAAGAGTATAGATTCGGTTCCGAATAGAATGCGAATGAGTTCTCCTAACTCATTCGATGCAAATGTCATTCCATTCGAATGACATTACATTTTCCAGTGTAATTCCCGATTAGTGGAATCCACTAGTGGGATCCATTAGTGGATTAGTAGTGAATGCCATTCGATTCGAGCGACATTACATCTTCCCGTTTGAGTGGGGTATCACACAGTAGTTACGCTTATGACATTTTATTGTTTGCCCGTTTCGCTCAAGAACTCATTTTGTTCGTTTTCATTGTAAGATAAACTTTTCTCCTTCTTTTTTTTTTGCTTTCAAGCACTTTCCAAATATTTTGGCACTGCGGCATCCCCAGCGTTCGACCCAATGCTATCTGCGTTTCTCCGAACTGCCAAACTCTGCTGCTCCTCTAAACCCAAGAGCAGCCTGCTCAACACGGCCTGGGGACCCAGAGTCTTGGGCCCCCAATTCTAAAACCCTCTGGTGTCGCTGAAAATCTTTCGAATCGCAAGTCGTACAAACAAACTGATGCTTCCCTGTCATCTGAAAAAAAAGGAACAAAGTTGCGGTTATTCCGCATATTCATGGCCGCCTCTCGCACAGACTAAAACAAATAGGACAATGAGCCAATGTTAAAGTAGCTTTTTCTGCACCCGATGAGTTCCAAACTTCATGCAAATTGACCAAGCCTGGCGCCCCAAGAAGCTCGCGCTAAAAAGTAAACACTAAACCAAGTTCGATGAATGTGCCGAGGCAGTCGTCTACAACATGCCATTGACTTCTATTAAATACTATGTTGGCCAACGCGAAAGGTCTCTTAACGATCGCCTCCGGGAACATTGCTTTATTGTGTCAGAAATGCGGTGGCGGTTTCTTGATGAGCACTGTAGGAAAATCAAGCAAAACGAGAGCAGTGCAGATCAAGAACAAGACCAAGCAAAGGAAAGGCTCACATGCAATCCAATTTATCGTGACTGCATAATTGTGAGCAGAAATAGCATTCAAATGAACCGCGATGTTATCGAGTCGTAAATGAAAGGCAGGTTAGGTCATACTTGTGTGGCAAAACCATCTATGGCGCTATCGAACAAGGAGCTATCGTACTTGCATGATGATAAAAAATATATGCAGGCTACGCATGTGTGATGTGTAAGAGGGTTTTGTCTATATGTACATGGCCCCGTGCTAAATGATAAACTGTTGCAAGTCAGCGCTTTTGAATTTCATGTCTACTTCTCAGCCTCGTCTTGCTGTGTGCTAAGAGCTTCACTCATGTCATTCCAACATGCCCAAAGGACCCCGATAGTGAGCGATTTCCCTACGTATTGGAGAGACAAGAACGACCTCTGACTGCCTGGAATTTCACCTGTATATCGTTATCTGTTATTAATAGACAAGTTCAGATAGTCATGATTACCTCTTTTGATTACGTGACGTAGTTTTGTAAGGCAGTGCTCTAGCAGCCAGAAATTCGTTAAGGATCTCAACAGCACGCCAGAGGCGCTGATCTGAATCTACTTTTTTAAAGAATTTCTCGTTAAATTATACTATTTCCTTGGCAAAATTTCAACCAGT
Source organism: Dermacentor variabilis (assembly GCF_050947875.1). Lineage (NCBI taxonomy): Eukaryota > Metazoa > Arthropoda > Arachnida > Ixodida > Ixodidae > Dermacentor > Dermacentor variabilis. The sequence goes on along the minus strand of NC_134572.1, from coordinate 18,927,174 downwards.
GATAGGCTCTAGAAATTTTGATATAGTCGGCAAAGTACTGTACAATTAGTTAAATGTAGTCGTTCAGTCCTTATTTAGTTAATTGAGAGAAGATAGTGCGATTTCCGAATTACCACATGTCAGTGATAAATGTGTGCCCACTTTATAGGGCTTCTGACAAGAGCATCATGCAGCTGCGAGACATGTGACCGTGAAAATGAATGATAAAATCCATTGATACTCCACGAAAGAGAAGCCCTTTGTTAAAAGGCAGAGATAAAGAAAAACCCAAACAGTTCATTCATTTTACAGAACAAATCAATGAGCGTAATACCAAATGCTTCTTTTAATTATTTCACGCAAGAGATGTTTGATCACTGTGAAATAATAAAATTAATCACCTCTTTAACTACGGTCTAGCGCAGTCATAATCCATAGCTAATAGACACAATAACTGATTCTATGTCGACCTGTCAATGTTAAATAAAAGGCATTATATCTATAACACGTATTGTCCGGAAACGTGGATTATTCCTACACCAGTGAACAATTATTACTTGCAGTCAATACCTTACACGCCCCCTCGCCTGTTAAAAAATTTTTCAGATAATAGCGCTGACCTCACCCCGCTACCACGGAAATCATTATTAAATCTTTCTCTCATCGAATAAAATTACTAATTCTTTGTTATCATAATTACTTGTAGAGGTGCCTTAAAAATTGTACTTGCTTCTGTTGAAATGTGTGACTTGACTGATGTTATTGTGAAAAAAGGTTCCCCGCACAAATTTAAGTGCTAGAAATATCTTGTCTGCATTTCATTGTGCTTAGAAAGCACTCTTTATGTTTGTCTGTTCTTTATGAAGTGAACAGTGATCTCGTAAATACTTTGGTTCCTTAATATGCCGCATGTCGTTGCTAATGCTTTGCTAATTGCTAATTGCTAATTTATTTATTTATTTATTTATTTATTTATTTATTTATTTATTTATTTATTTATTTATTTATTTATTTAATTGAGTACCCTAAGGGCCCGTTAGGGCATTACAAAGGGGGGGGGGGAGAGGAAAGTTCAAGCATGAGTGAAATCTGTACAATGTAAATATATGAAGGCATTAGGAACCATAAAAAACATTTAGTAGAAGCAAACAAAAAAAGAAAAGAAAGAAAGAAAGAAAGAAGAAAAGAAAAGGGTAACGAAGTTTATACAATGTTTAGTAGCGTGAAACACGCATAAGAACCTAAAATGCGATGCAAACAATCAGTACCCTTCAGAACACGAGTTTAAGGATACAATCGAATAATGATTTAGGTAAGCAGCCTACACAGATACATATACGATGAAACGGAATGAATTTTATACAATGCCAAGCACATGAAAACACTGTTTAAGTAAATATTCAAGGAAATGTGGGTTCGGACAGGTTGACACACTCTAAAAAGGTTATCATTGCTGCATGAAATGATGATGATTCCGTAAGCGAGACAATGTTTGCAGGTAGCGAGTTCCATTCGGCAATAGATAAAACTAGAGGCGAATTTTGATAAACGTTAGTCCTGGCAAATATAGGTTTTACTTTATGAACATGGTCTGTGTGGGTAGAGATGTGGGGAGTGGGAAGAATATGGGCTCCAGCGAATGCAATGTTGCTGTGGTAAAGGCTACGGAAGAAGGTCAACCGTTATAATTTCCTGCGCATGTCAAGTAAAGGGAGATTAAGTAATTTCTTTAAGGCGGACACGCTTTGATATCTAGAGTATGAAGTTAAGATGAACCGCGCAGCTTTATTTTGAACTGATTCGAGTAGGTTCGTGAGATTAGAGTGATGGGGGTGCCAAATTATTGATGCATATTCTAAAGAAGGCCTGATAAGAGAACTGTTTGCGCGAAGTCTGGTATCTGTGTTAGCAAGGTGTAAGTGACGTTTTAGGTAACCAAGTTTTTTGCATGCTTTTGTGGTGATGTGTTCAATGTGAGCATTCCAGCTTAAATTAGAGGTAAACAGGACACCCAAGTACTTGATTGAAGATACTGAGTCAACAGTAATACCCCGTATTGTATATTGGTCAGTGGTAGGTCGAGTTATCGAAGCAAATTTTACGTGTTTAGTTTTGGCTATGTTAATTTCCATCTGCCATGTGTCACACCAGTCAGTTAGTTTTCTTAAATCAGGCTGCAGCACAAAGTTGTTGGCAGGGCAGTTTATTTCATTATACAAGACACAGTCATCTGCGAAGAGACGTATTTGTGAGGTAATATTAGTTGCGATGTCATTTATGTATATTAAAAATAGCAGTGGCCCAAGGACGTATCCTTGAGGAACTCCCGAAGTGACGTGAGTGCGGTTAGAAAAGCAGTTGTTGAGACTGATTACTTGAAATCGGTTCGTTAGGAACTCCTCAATCCATGGCGCCGTGTTGTAGTCAAGCTGTAGCTTACTAACTTTCAGTTTTAGTCGATTATGAGGTACTCGGTTGAAAGCTTTAGAAAAGTCAATAAAAATGGCGTCTGTACTAATCAATCTGTGCAAAGAAATGTGAATATCTGTTACAAGTTCATAAGGTTGCGTTTGAAATGAGCGATTTTGGCGAAAGCCATGTCGGTTATTGAGGAGCAGGTTATTATCGTTAAGATACGCTATAATGTGAGAGTATAGGATGTGTTCTAGTAATTTGCAGCAGATAGATGTCAGTGATATAGGTCTGTAATTATTAGGGTCTGCTGTATCACCAGATTTAAATACCGGTATCACTAATGCTGATTTCCAATCTTCCGGTAAGCACCCTGTATCGAGTGATTGCTGAAATATTAGAGATAACAAAACTGAAGAGTAGTGCGAGGTTAATTTTAGAAGTTTAGCGCTTATACCGTCAGGGCCTGGGCTGGTTTTACGAGGAAGCCTGTCAATGGCACGAGAGACACCATGTTCCGTTATTATGATGGATGAAAAGGGGAATCGGATAGATGGTTGTTCAAGTATGTTAGTGTTATCAAGTGGCAGTTCGTTAGTAAAAACTGCAGAGAAGCATTCGTTAAATAGGTCAGTGCTATCTTTTGTGTTAAGCACTGCTCCGTTTTCGGAAAGTAGTAAGGGAGCAGTGTGAATATAGAGACCGTCGCCCCGTCACGTTCCTTGTAAAGGTGGCCTTTAGAGGCCACCCCATCCTTTTTGCAACGAAATGAAAAGTAGCATTTGATTAGATTTTCTTTTATCTTCTATTAATATTTGGATTACCATATTTATAATTCCGTTAATTACCATTTTATAATTTTGCTCAAAAGCACCAGCACATCAAACGGAACGCGTCACTAGTGATCACTAATGACCCGAATTAACCCGAGTTAACAATGATAACCAAAATACTCACGTAATAACTTTTTGATTGATCGCAGTGACGACGTGCACGAATCAAGGCTACCGCTGCCACACTAAACAAAGGGATTTGGGATCACTAGTGACTCGATCCTAGCATCTCGTAATTATTACAATTGAATCATAGTCTGTATAACTTTTTATTCGATATCCATTTACTATATTGTTTAGTATGCGAAAACATCTAACTGAGCGTATCACTAAAGATCACTAATAACCAGACGTAATTGGTCAGCAGCAGTAACCAAAGAAATATTTATTTAATGGCTTTTGAATTCACATCAGTAAATACATATAAGTATGAAGGCTACCGCTGTCATAATAAACAAAGTGATTCGTAATCACTGGTAACTCAGTGCTACCACTCTTAGTTATCATAACTGAGTCACTGTTTGAATAACTTTTCATTTCGTATCCATGACTAAAGCTGTATGAAAGTTAAACTTGGCGTTATCAGTTAGCAATGGCAACTAAAATGCTCATTTAATTACAGTGCGAATGAAACCAATGACGGCATGCAGGAATCAAACCTACCATTGTACCAGCAAAATAAATAATTCGTTAGCACTGTTGACTTCATAATAATAGTTCCCAGCAGGCCTCATTACTAAAGCACTCATTTTGTGACATTTCATTTTGTATACATGACATTATTCGTATGTAAAATCGAGAGAACTTAGCATAGTATGTTAGCAACTAGTGATCACTAATGACTATTGTTTTGTTAGTTAGCTGATTATGTAATTACTTAGTTAATTGCTCTACAACTCTGAGAAATTATTGATTGGTTTTCATGAGTTAAACTGAAACGTAATGCCTTTCTAAATATCTCATAAATCATTTTACCATGTGCCTAAACTTTAAAAAGTTGGCGCGCACAGCCTATCTTAATGTTTCAGTGCCGCTCCAAAAGCCATTCGGCCCGCTGCTTCTCGCAGCATCTGCAGTATCGTCTGTCGTTATACGCAAGGGCGCCAATGTGCATCATATCACATTCGAGTCTACGAGTTTTAACATGACTGACGAGCCCTTTCCCGCCAATTCCACGACGGACAAACCTTTTGCGCCTATATTGCTGCTTCTCCGCACAGTAGCCGAACAAAAGCACCCTTGGAAAAAAACCTCTAGGCGGAATAAAACCAAACGGTACCCGCATGTAGAGGGAGACCTATAGTATATGCTACTAGAGTGCAATTAGCGTATTAATTCTCGCTACGCTGCAATCAGCATTTTAAAGATCACCCCATTCTTTTTAAATGGGTCTCCAAAAGTGCTCCAGCAAAGGAATAAAACCAGCAGAATTAATCTACGAGCGACATATAGCGTGAGACCGTTGCCGGCATTAAGTGCCTAAAGTGCAACTTGCGAAAAACGAGGCATTACTCAGCAATCGGTTATATAAAAAAGCTTGCCATATAGAGTTACGCCGATCACATCGCCTCATGGTCGGCTCCGCCGCAGTAGTGATGTCCCAAATTCCTGGACTTGCATCAAGCCACGACCCTTCTTGGCACATACTCTTCGCACATACTCTATATATCTCTGTGCACATATTCTATACGGCGTGCGGTGTGGGATAGGATCTTATCGCATTTGGACTTCATACGGAACCTCGTGCACGGTGATTGTGACGGCGGAAATTTGCTTGCAGTGCGCATACGTAACAAAAAGGAGAGTTGGTGGGCACACTCCCGCAGATGATCGTTCATCTGCAACGTATAACACAGATGAACGTCTATGTCAAACGACCGCTTGTTTATATTGACAAATATTCGTATAGTCGTGTTGCCTTCAATAAGCGCAAAAGTGCTTTGGTGGCTTTGTCCACATTAGAGTTCTTCGGCCAAGACCCAGCAGCTTTACTGCCGAGAATAGTCTGTCGTCTTAGGGCGCAGACCACATCGTTGGTCGTCGACGCTTGAACAGTGTCACATATGTTCTCAAGGAAGGCGTTGCAGCAAAATAAGCGGGACATTGCATTTTGCTGCCAGTGCATGCCGCCGCAAGGGTGGGGCACGAATATCGCGAGAGTGGCGCAAGACTTACGGTTCCTACCCACAGGCGGACGTGCCTTGACAACTGACAGGAGCCATCAGTTGTCAAAAGCCAAGTAGTGAAATAGAGCTCGCCAATGAGTTTACCAGTGATCACCGCAAAATTTATGTCCGCCGTTGCTGTAAGTTCACGGCAGCCAAAAAATAATAAAGTAGGAATCACTGTGGTAACATTTAAATTTTGAAATTATTTCTTACTTGTTCGATCCGTATTCCTTTTATGTGTTCCAAAAACAAGAAAGGGGTTGACAGATGGAGTAGCACACTGTGGTATAAAGTTCGTAAACAGGGATAAGGTGCCTCAGAAAGGCTGGCCAACGTTTCGATAGGAGGACCTATCTTCGTCAAAGGCGGCCTCGTCATCCTCGGCGTGTTTTCCAATAGTCGTCGCTATTTCGCTCATACCTCGCTATTGTTCTCGCTGCCCTTCCTGCAGTGAACACCCTGGGTATAGAGCCGTGCTTTTTGGGATGAAGCGCTGTAGGAGTGTCACGTTCTTTGTTGCACACAAAGCATGCAGCTGCCACGAGTGTGCCGTTATAGTCCACCACATAAATCAAGATGCTGTTTTCAAGCAAGAGCCGCTCTCCCTCAATATCATCCGGCGACATCGTGACTATTTATTGCTCCATGCCTTTACGTATTATCGCTCAAGAATTTGCGAAACTAAGAACCGCTGGAAGTGCAGCGTTCACGGAGTTGCGAGGATTTGGTGAAAGTGTGCTTAGCTGGGAGTGCCTACGCTTCTCAGCACGTTTAGCACTCACGTGCCGTGATGGCGCGCAACTTCTCCCGCGGCCTATATTTAAACGAAGTAGCACTTCCAATTTCGTCCGGGAGAAAGAGGCAGCGCGAATAATTAACGCACCGGAGCGCAGTGGAATCCGGCGCTTTTACCTCGCAGTCGCTACTGTCTGCAGTGGCTTCTCCGGCGTTGCGGACAGTTTCGTTCCTTCTTTTTTCTTTGCTTCTTTATAGCTATTCTGTTCTCAGATTTTACAGAATGAAGGCAGCCGCGCACTTTGTGTTGCTGTGTTCGAACTTCGTGGCGTGTCCTGAGGCTGCTGTATCTTTGTTTTATTCCCACATGTGCTTTCTTGCATGCGTTTCAAATGGTGAGATCGATACGGCCCGTCTCCCTTTTGCTGCCGGCTGTGCATAAACGTTCCCCCGTTTCGTGCTTCCCAATTTTCTCCACTGTAGTTATGCTTGTTATCTAGCATTTGAAGTACGCGTACCCTGCAGCCCTGCTTCGCGGAAGTCCGGTGTTCTGCTGCTGTTGCTGCGCGCCTCGACCGCATTTGCTCGCGCTTTTCTTTTTGTTTTCTTCAAACGATCCGACGACTTACATTTGTGACTGCAAGATACAGAGTACGCACTTAGAGATCATCTAGTATTAACTCCCGTCGCAGTAAGAGAGTTATTGTTGATCCGTGAAATGCACTTACCCTCGGTAAATACCTTTGCGCCGAGACGCGGTTGTTAAGCACGTAGGTGAGAATCGCCTAATTTCTAATTCCCAAAGGGCGTGGTCATATTGCATTGATTCAATGCAACCAGAGGTCGATTCTCACTGTATTGAGAGCACCAGGTAACAGTCGCACGTATCGCTACACTGGTGGCCTGTGGCTGCGAGTGGTATCGAAATCATAACGCTAGGCGTCTTTGACAATTTCGTTACTCGGAAAGCACCGAGGGTAGAGAAAAAAAAATATAAATGAAGTCCTGTAGTGTTTTCAATGGGTGGAGAACAATCCAAGGGAGTTCGCTGCGAGCCAGAACTGGCCTCCAGTCCTCCATTATCGCTTTGTTCAAGGCCGTGCTGCCCAGAATACGAAAAAAAAGTGGGAAAAGGATGCGCCGAAGAAGGAGCAGCACTTGCTTCGTACAGTTTTCTTTCATGGTCATTGTTTTGGGCAGTCGTGGCCTGACAAGCGGTTCGCATTTGCAGGCGATCTTCGAGCCACTGTTGAGCCATTTCTCTTCTTTTTTCAGTGTCTTTGCGAGACGTTCAGATAAACGGTTGGCGGACTTCCAAGGAACGGGCTGCTGTATACAAATATAGCTGGTTTCCAACGCCGCAATGTTGGTGTTGGCAAAGCACAATTGAGACACCAAAAGTTGATGGCTGCATAAGAGCAGAAATCCCTGCGGTATTTTCTTTCTTTTGTTTTGCATTGGATCACTTTACTTTCGTGTGTGTCTGTTCATCTCTCCACTTATTTCGTATGTTGCGGGGTGGCGTGGTGGCTTAGTGGCTGCGTCGCTCTGTTTCACGGCCAGACGTCGAGTGTTTGATTTCCGGCTGCAGCGGCCACATTTAAGCAAGGGAAAATGCAAAATCACTCGTACACCGGACTTTCTTTACACGTGAAAGATTCCCAGGTTGTCTAATTTAATATAGAGTCCGCCGCTACGGCGCGCGTCACAACTCACTGTGAAGTTCGGGGTCGCTAACCTCACAATATAATTTCCCTTGCACGTATTGCTACTCTCATAATCGATGTAAACCACGTAGACTTTGCAACGCTGAGAACCCCGAGCTTTAGTTTCCCCCTTAGTTCCCACTATAAAGTTCGTGTGGACGGAGTGGCCCAGCCTGAACACCAGCGGCGTATTTCGTACTGCCTCCGCAGTCATCCGAACGGTTTTTTTATTATTATTATATGGTATTTAGGAGATATTGTCGCCTTTTATTGGCGCCGGCTACTCCTTCTCACATAGGAATTTAAAAAAGAATAAGCCATAATAAAATTTTTGAAATCCTAATAACACAAATTCCAGTCACATAAGTTACACCAATACCACACCGCAAATGAAAGTCAACACCAAATCATAAGAACACAAAGTCCAGTCACATGCATGAGTACACTGATGCCACACTAAAACCGAAAGTCAACTCAAGCACAAAGCAACACAAAGTGGAGTCACTTATGTGCACTAAAGTAAACACAAAGTCCGGTCACATACCCAGACTACGATCAGCGCACATAAGAAAGCACGGATTAGATTCATATGAAGGCACATAAAACCAGGCGTTGATATTGAACAAAGTCGGGTATAAAAAAAAACAGGCTTCGCTTATCACATTTAAATAAAGACTCACCTCAATCGTTTCCGAGAATATTGCTCGCTTCTAGAAATCTTTGAAGGGCAAGTAACGCTCGTCTTTGAATATAGGATGTATGCAAAGTAGGGGGGGAGGGGGGGGTTCGGCAAGAGACGTAAGATCTTCCTGAGGTGAAGGGCCTGCGATCTAATGACAGCGAATCACGTGCTCGTTGCCTGAATGTGTCGTGTCGCAGATATTGTACCAGAATATGCTGTACATCCTCATCCGTGTGGCCAAAAGTGCATTCTGGACTATCAGCTCTTGAAATTTTGTGCAGAAAGTGTAAGACCAACTTTGGGCCGTCCAGCGAGCCAAGGAAGCCGCACGGGAGCAGCAGCTCCCAGTGGCCATCTAGGCGGCCCCAGGCCCGGGCCTCCCAATCGCCGGATTCCAAATAAAGTTATCACACACACACACACACAAGTGTTTTCTGTACGCACTACCGAGCCGCAGACGGTGAATGAGCGTCTCAAAGGCTCTAATTGTATTTAATGTGGATGGGATCTTAAATTGAAGCGATGGGTCAATGCGAAGTAAATCTAAATATTGCGAGTTCAGATCAAATCAGGTCGCTTTGCAACCACGGGTTGAGATCTGTCTTAGTATGTACCGCAGTTTGTGTTGCGTTAGAGGGTAACCATATGGAGGCGTTATTAGCATGCGCTTATCCAGCTGCCTTGTCTGCTGCAACATTCCCAGAGATATTGCAGCGGCCAGAGATCTATTGGAACATTATTGTGTCATTTTCTTCACTTGCTTTTGTGAGTTCCTCTTGTGTCTCGTAAACTAACGCCATGTTTTGCGAACTGCTGATGTCACTATGAAGTGAAGACCAAGCTGTCTGCGAGTCCCAAAGGATGACCCATTATTCCACTTTTTGCATTGATGTATCGTGACGAAGACAATACTGCAAAAAGCTCTGCCATTAATGACGTCGTGTGAGATAGTTCAAACGTTTGTATTTGGTTCCATTATGGAATGACAAAGGCAGCTGTAGAAGAATTTGTTTGGCAAGAGCCATCTGTATGCGCTTGAATATAGCCAGGGTATCGAAACTATATCTGGTATAATGTCAGTTGCTGCCCTGCTAGAATAAACATATATCGTTTGCGAATAATTCACTCAACCGAAAGTTCAGTTTTCGGAGCGACGAGTCGCTATATAGGGTATCAGATATCCGAGAACCAAAATTCGTGATGTGGTAGTAGGTATTTGTGCACCTGAATCACCGAATTGATGTTCGCCCTGTTTCTCTCAATTAGTGCACTTGCTAGGGGGTGCCTTTTGTGCTGCACTGAAACGCGAAAGTAGTGTCGATAGGTTTCTACCATCCTCGTAATAGGAAATGGAGGATGACGTGCCTCTGCAATTAGTAAGGAACTTGAGGTTGCCCGAGGAACTCCTTAGCATACTCTAAGACTCCTAGCCATTAATCGTTGGGGTCTTATGTAAAGTGCATTATGTACTTTAAGTAAGCATGAAACCGACCCTCCCCATGTCGTGCCTGCTACGCGGGGAAGAACATTTATTATTCAGTTTATTTGTTCTTCAGGGGTTTTAATGTGAGAATCCCATGGAAGTTGCCTGTCTAGTATAAGCCCAGAATTTTTTGTGGTTTCACTATGTGTAAAGGTTGTCCCTAAAGCCACAGAAGAAAATCCTCTAGATGTTCTCTAGTGAGAGGCAACACAGCCGTCTTACTCTAAGACAGTTTCATTCCTCTTTCCTTTAAAAATGTGTCCACAATGTTTAGGCCTTCCTGCAAAGTTGATTGAACAAGGCTGGTACTTGAACCAGAGGCCCAAATTTAAATATCATCCGCATATATAGAGTAGTGTAGTGCAGGTGGAAATCTCCGCGGTAAATTCGCCATCACACAATTAAAGAAAAACAGACTTGAGACACTGCGTTGTGGGACTCATTGAATAAGTTGAGGACAGGAACTTTTTTTCCTTCGCTTGTTTGAATAAATACTGACCTGCCATTGGAGAAGTTGGATATTCACCGTAGCGCCCTTCCAGAGACTCCCAGTTCTGGCAGGCCACACAGTACATGAGCATGACTGACTGTGTGGAAGGCTCGTTTAATGTCTAAAAAACCACTGTTGTGACATTTCCCCTGGCTCGTTCGTGTTCATTCGAACTAACGATATCCAAAATTGCATCCATGGCGCATCGCCGCCTTCGAAATCCTGTCATGTTATCGGGAAGTGCTTCTGTTTGCTCACACCACCATTGCCGCCTAGCTTTAATCAATTTCTCCGTAACCTCCCATAAACAGCTCGTCAGAATCACAGGACCAAACGACTCAAGAGAAAGAGGTGTTTTGCCAGGCGGCAATATAGGCATCGCACGTGCCGTTTTCCAAGAGTCGTTTTGCGACGAGTCATTCCAGAAGCGTCAATTGACCATTAGGTCCAATGTTTTGAAACATACCTTATGTAATAAAATATGGACCTACAGCAGCCTTTGCCGTAAAAGACGCAAGCGCGCATTTTAGCTGCATCATAGAGAATTCGTAGTATAATTGTACATGCTGCGACTGAAAACACGCAAGAACATTTTGTTTTGCCATTTCAACTGAACATTGGAACTCAGAAGTAGCAATAGATACGCTTGCTCTAGTTATAACCCTGCAGAATTCATCAGCAGTCACTAATTCTGAAGTATTCTTGGCTATTGCGAGAGCAAGAAATGGTTGTACTTGAACAACAGGGCTGCTTAATGCACGAATAGTCATCCATACTTAGGGAACTTAGGGTTTCAGGGGAGACAACGTATCGCAAAATTCATGCCATCTTCTTTATCCTAATTTTTGTAGTCGTCTCCGCAAGACTGAATGGATTTGCTGCGAATTTTTATACGTTTCTACATTTCAATTCCGGCGATAAGCTCTTTCTGCTCTTCTTCTTAACAGCTTTCATATGTTCATATTCTCCATCAACTGATGTGTACTCGTCAGAAATGGGCACTTGTTTCGTACGCATTTTCATTGTTTCCTGTTTAGCTGATGTGAGTTAGTCCACTCGACTGGACAAATGTTGACGAAAGAACTGCCAGTTTATTATATCCACGTATCTTCGTTTCGCAGTACTTTTTAAATTCGGATGTGATCTAAGAATTGGCAAGTGACCGTGTCCTCGTGTTTCTGCTTGTGTTGTCCGTCCGGCGTCGGTAACAAGATCATTAGAGCGCAGTGTCACGTCTATGCAACCGGCGTAGCGATATCCACGCATAAATGTCGAAGATCCATCATTCAATACTGATAGATCAGACTGCATCTTTCCGCGGCGCATTGAACGATATTCCCATGAGCATTAGATTACTTCCCCAAGTTACGTTGTGTACGTTAAAGTCCCCCCATATGGTAATGTTTGGACCTGTAACGCTAAAATTATTTACCTAATTATCAGTCGTAATACGTCTCGATGCTTGCAGGCATATGCTTACGACTGTTACACATATTTTAGCGAGATATACTTTATACTTTGCAGGCTACATATCCCAGAAAATCTGAACTGCTTGACTGAATGAGATAAGAGGGCAACTCTTTTCGAACGCAGAGCATTGTTCTACTGTTTCCAGCTAGACGAGAAGATTGCTATACTATGTAATTAGCAAGACGAAATTCATCACGTACTCTAGCCTCTTGTATGCATAGCACAGGGAAGCTGTATTGCGCAACTAACTTTCGAAAATAAGCAGGTTGTGACCTAAGGCTATTAGCGCCCCACTGAATTAGTACATTTTCGTAACGACTGTTCAGAATTGCCATCTGGTAGCACTGATGTAGACAGCTGGCTCATTAATGGCTCCATAGACAACAGCGGCTTTTCCTCTGCAAGCTTGTTCGCCTGAGCTAGAGCTGTGACAATTGCTCGAACTGCAGCAAACAGTATGGGTGTAATCATCTGTCTAACACAGAGTGGCGCGGTGTTATGCTGGAATGCCGATGTTCCGGTCGCCGTCTGCAGCGATCGCTGAGGTTGTCCTAAGTTAGGTCGCTGATATTGCTGTGATATGCAGTATTCAGTGCCCGTAGCAGAATGATGGCTCCCCTGTCTCTGGGGCACTTGCACAGCTTGCTGCTTTAATGCCGTCTAATACGATGCTTCTTTCAATTTTTCTTCAGTTGCGGTAAAATGGCGATTTTTCGCTGGGCTTATTGCATCAGGGTTCGGAAGAGGCCCCTTGTGTCATGGCTGCTTCCCATGAATTAATTAATGTTTGCGTAGCATGGATGCGGCCTTGATCTGTGAACATACTGAGACGGAAACCGTATGATTACCCACGCAATTTGCACATTTAGGCTGTCGCACAAGCTTGCATTCAGCATGCTCATTCAGCATGCATGGCTCATGGTCCGAGGAGATTTTACATCGACGTGTCCCACGACAGTTTTTTGCTAGGTGTCCAAACCTCTGACAGTTATAACACCTCACGGAAGGACCAAAGTATTATTCCACCGGGCGGCTTTCTCTGAGGCATTGGCTTTTCATCTCTGAAGTGAAGAATTACACTGTGCAAAGAGCGGGATTCAGCTGTACCATCCTCCAGACGGTAGTATCTTGCTTGTCGGTGGACTGATATTACTCCAAAATCTTTCAAAAACTCAAGCACTGTACAGAAGTGGCACGTGACGAATCTTTCCGATATTTCGAGTGCACGAAACCGATATGTAGTTTAGCTCTTAGTCCTGCGAATTCACGCAGTAAAAGCAGGGCATTCGCAGATGCCACTGACGTGACACTCAGTGAAAAGCTGATGTCTCTGTTTATGCGGAACGTTTGAACTTTTTTCCTTTGCCGGCGAGTTAATTTCTGATACAGCATGATTTGTATTCACTTGCCAAGAATTGTGTCCTTCTTATGGTGGTCGGAACGCCATCTGGATTCATTCACTTCTTTTCTTTTTGTAGGTCACGAATTTGAAAGGTTCTTCGTCACACTCAGTGGTTTCATAATCACTCAGGTCGTAGTTTGATGCACTGTCGTTCTCCAGATTGGGTGTTTCGTCAAGACAAAGTCTCTTGCTCTCACCTTCGCTGGGTTCTAGAATGATAACTGGAGGCGGGCCATCTGTGCCTTTGATGTTCAAGGACTGAACGTGCCGGCTTAATGATATCATGCACACGGTGCGTGATGGCAGAATCTTGAACGCGCTCCTGCGTTGCACTCTTGTGCCTCAAAACACGCTGGCGCTCATAGAGCTTGTGCCGCCGTTCTCGGCTGCCTGCCGCCGTAGTGGTTGGAGACACTCCGAGGGAAACGGCAAAGAAGGCTCTGCACCTGGTTTCAGTGGTCTCGTAGGTCGCTACACTTCTCGCTGAATTCCTGAGCAATGAAGTCCAAGCACAATGTAAAAAAAAAACTAGTTAAAGCTGAAATGAAAAGCGAGCAGCAAAGAACAGGGCCACCGCCTCGTGGAACTTTGTCATCTTCTTTCTTTTATTCTCCCTACGAACGCTATGGATAGCCCCCCTCTGCTTCTGCAGCAAGAGCTTGGACTCCGGTCATGACCCAAGAAAGATTAGCTACGAGTATCAGGGCTCTATGGTATTTTGACGCGCATATATAGCAGCTTCATCAACTATCGTTGAATAGCACTATACACGTATATTGTGTATAATGCGTATATATACGCATATATACGGTATATGCGTATATTTATTTTCTGTCTTCTCATTTTTCCAATGACTTTGTGTTGCTCTTGTAGTCTTACAACCTTTCTTCTTTTCTTTTCTCTATTCTTTATGTGATCCATGGAGCTGGCTTTGTTAGAGTTTTGTTATTTCGTTGAGGACTTGTTTTGGCAATGCTTCTTAATTTCATTATAATTTTCTTTTGTTTTTCTTAACTAAGATTTTCGGCCAGCCAGCCTTTTCGTGGCAAAGTTTCCATATTTTGCAGCTAATAGAGAAAGAATAATAGGTCACTACTGCAGTGAAGATTTAGTGCAGGTCTTCGAAAGTCTTAGTGTGTCAGGGGAGGCTTAACCTCGATCTGATTAATTGTTTGATGTTTTTGTTTTCAGTCTTCCTTGTACCTTTATTTTTCTAAGCAAAGTGTGCTTCAAACGTTTTTTTTTTTTTTAGAAAATGGCGAAGCGAATAACCAGCCTGTCTCATCCTAAAAGGAAAAAAAATTAATAAGCCGGGAAAGCATATCTGTGTGAGGCTGTTGCTTTTTTATGCAATGCCCATCTGATGTCCCAGTGCATGTGGTGTTTCCCTGAAGGTGCATTATTTCTATTAATTCTACTTTAGGACGATGTCAACACACTCAGGAAACCTAAACAGCAACTCTAGTTGAGGTCACCCCACAGAGACATTTTAGGGCTTTCTTGGCTCCAAGCCCTCTGGTCATAATCTGTGCGAAGAACTGAGCGGATATGCGACCGATGACGATTAGCTCTTTTTAAGGTGGAACGGCTTTCACCGTGCTGCATAAAATTAGTTGACTCCGTGTTGCCTACGTATCAGTGCGTTGTATCAATTATTTTAGCACAACAAAAAAAAATTGGGCAATGGCATCAGAGAATGATAGTCAACGTCTAGCGATAGCTTGTTAAATGCTACAAGGCGTGATGGGTTGTGATATCGTTCTTCTTTGCTGAGTTACAGAGCTGTAAACATGATAATTGAGTTTTCTTATAATTCTGCCATTTTCAAAAAAGATATTTTAAACTGAGGGCCTAAATAAAAAATAGGCTTCCTATACGGTCGCTAGAATATCGCTTTTGCTTTTTAATGCAACATACGTAATCAAAATCGGTACAGCTGTTGTCGAGTTAAAACCACTTCTTGGTGTCGAGGTATTTAGATAGGCGCTCCTGAGCTAGAGCTTCCTCTTTAGGAACATACCGCATTACAATTCATATAAAACACTTGCGAGGACGCGCACTTACCCCCCGTATCAGGATCTACCCACCCAGTCACCCCGTGACGAAGTTTTAATATCTACCGCCAAAATGTTCGTATCCATACAACTTTGCTTGAACGAAAATTTCAGTTGAGGGATGTCGTCCGAAACCTCCCGCGGACTTTACATGGGAGGCTACGCAAGGTGGATTAATCGGTCGAACGAATTTATTATGACGCAATTCTCTGTGCCACGAACGTTTTCGCGACACAGCGGCGCCGATACGCGCTCACCTTGCCTGATTTATGAAGCCGGACTGGGTGTCAAAGAGAAACCAAAAAAAGAAGCTGCACTGCGCGCATTACGTAGAAGACTTTCTATAAGAAAGTAGTAGACACTAGCAGACGCTAGTAAACTAGCAGAATTTCTATAAGAGTCAAACAATGCAAAAATTATTATATGCAACAATATATCACGCGCGGTAAATAACGTGGGGCGTCAGCTAAGCGCGCTGCATTTTAACAGTTTTTAACCTATAGAAACACCAACCTGCGCAATCATGCCCTCTCCTGTTATATATATATATATATATATATATATATATATATATATATATATATATATAGATAGATAGATAGATAGATAGATAGATAGATAGATAGATAGATAGATAGATAGATAGATAGATAGATAGATAGATAGATAGATAGATAGATAGATAGATATGAAAAGGCGACTGCCTCATGCACAGCATGCTATCCAGAATCTATAGGATTATCAAATCCATTATATGCAAATTATGCCGCGGAAGTTGCGGGAACTAAAATCTATCTCCAAGAAACTCTCAGTGCCGCACTGCTGGGCTCATAAAACTGTCGAGCTGGCATATGAATGAAAATTTCCATTCCAAACGTCAAGAAATTGCGCATGACACGCACATTATTAAAAGAGGAGGCAGCACGAATCGTATATATTCACTCACATTATCGCTGGCCTCGACGAAAGCGTCGAGCAACATGTAGCATCTAATATACTTATTATGTGTTTGGTTTTATTCTTATGATTCATTGCAAATAAATGGCTATGGCAGCATTACGCCGTTTCGAAAGTAGGAAATATTCAGCTGTAAACACTGCGAAATAAGAACGAAATTAGTCTAATGTACTTTCGTCTCACACTAGTAAGATTTTATAAGGACTCAATTACGAGTGGCAAGTTCGCCAGCAGAAAAACAAAGAAAAAAATCACCACACTTATCCTTCGAAACAAAATTACGCTTCTTCAATAAATTTCGGTACTCTGAGGATGCGGTAGAACACAGCGCTGTCGTCGGCGCGCTTTCAATGAAGTACATAAAACGCGCTACCAGCATCCAACAAATCGAAATTCCATAGTGAACAGCAAGGAGCTGCGCCGCATTTCAGCATAACATCCCCACCGAAGGAAGCAGCACATGTTCGCCTTGGATAGGAGCACCAATGTGGTCCCCTTGCAATAACTTGTCACTCTCTCGGTGGAAGAAAAATGCGAGTGGACCCAATAGGTAAGAAAACGCGTTTTTCGTTAGTGGAGACATTCAATGAACAAGTAGTGCAAGTCACCCCGAGTAATAAACGACGCCTCCGACAACGAAGCGATCTGATCGCAGCATGGTTTTGCTTCAAACGGCGTTCTGCTGACAAATACTTTCGCTATGCATGTGTCACCTACAACATCTTAGATGTCGGTTGAAGACTAGCTTCCACAAATACCGGCTACTGTCTAAACTACATACATACAGTTCTGCATTCCAAGTTATGCGTTATTAGGTCTCGGGTCATTTTTTCCTGCGAAGCAATTTGTCCATTTCTGTTGACTTCCGCTGTTCAAGTTCGCATGCGTTTGACCAAATATATACATAAAGAATTTACAGTGAAGAAAGCTGTACTCATGCATGCATGATATCGGGCAATTCTACTTACACAATTCAGTTGTTTAGCAGATTTCATTTTTCTTTCCGAAGCGGCTGCATTCAAAAAGGAGGTGAAATGCAAGAACACTCGTGGTGCCGCGCTTTGAGTGCACATTAAAGAACACCAGGTAATCCGGAGTCCTTTACCATACGGCATGTCATGGCGATGGTATTGCTTTGGGACGTCAAACCCGACACATCAATCATTAAATCTCAATTTCTACCTGCTATACGCGAGGTACACGAAGAAAAAACTGTTATACACGAAAACTGGCTCGTTGACGCTCAAAGTTCTCGCCCTTCGTGTCCAAAATTTCAGAACTTGTGCCCTTAAGTGCATGTATGGACAGTTTACTCGCTTTCCAACGCATGATGCCATTTGAACGAGAGGACATTTCTCTTGCATATTTTTCTACACAGTGATATCCGGCGTGTCTGACATCTACACTACAGCTCATGGAAGTGAAGAACATTTCCGGCGCTTCTTCTTGAGCAAAAATCAATTTTGGAGCCCTGTTTTGAAAAAGAGCACCATTATTACGTGAGGCTGGGGTGTCATCTCAACACAACGGTTGGCCCATCGCACCTTAATGGCTTTAATTCACAACGCTGTCCCTGCGGCTTGCATCTCCATAACGCTCTTTGCTTATTCACTTATTTACCGCCGTGGAAGGCAGTACAGCACGGTTTTGCTGTCAAGCGCCTGATCACGAACATGCGTACGGGACAAGCTTTAATGTACGCTGTATTTTATTTCCTCTTAGTGTTTTGCGATTTCATTGCATTTTAACGGTGCCACAGCTTTGAATGCACGTCGTTATGGCATCAGGACATCATTTTCTCTCGCCTTTTCTTTAAATAGCACACTCTAGACACTGGCTTGGTCACTGTGTCAAGATCAGCGAATCCTTCAGGTTTGGCGCCAGTGCCTGTCATCTTAAGCGACATACAACTCATAATAAGTAAAGATAAATAAAATCTTTTTGACAACTTTACGGAATGAATCGCTTGTTACAGTCTTGGCTCTATAGGATAAACAGTAACGCATCTTGCTCAGTCCTTCCTCTGCTGTCATACATTATTCAAAGGATTCACTACATCTATGGCACCTTTACGTTTCGCCAGGAAGTTCTTCTTGCTTGTCTAGCAAATGGTTCGCTCGTTGATTTTAGTGGGGGATATTTCTCACGCTATATTTGTAGCTCTTATAGGCGGAATTGTTTTGAGGTAGAATTTGAATGACTAAAGCTAACGCTATAGGATCAGAGATGAAAAAAAAAAAGGTAGCCCAGGCGGGCTAACCGGAGGCCATACGCGTAGTTGGCTATGTCACATTTGAGGAAATGGAAAAGGGTAAGCATAATATTATAAAACGAAAGACGAAAATATACGCTGATCTCAAATGACAAGTTGGAATTCATGTCAAACTAAGATTTCGTGAAGAGGTTAAGTGCACTTGAGCAGCTTTCTGGAAAGCAATAGTTTCTTTTTGGAAGAACAGCATGGATTTCGGCGTGGCCTATCTACAGTTACTCAGCTTCTACATATTGCCAATGAAGTCATGGCAGCGCTGGACCGCGGCGGGAAAATAGATGTGCTTTTTCGTGATTTTCAGGAAGCATTTGGCCGTGTTTGTCACAAAGACTAAAACTGAAGCTACATTGTGCGCTGAAAAATAAACAAATTCTTCGCTGGCTTGACTCTTATTTAACTAATCGAACACAATACGTCCGTATAGGAAACTCGATTTCTTTACCTGCTCCCGTACTTTCCGGTGTACCGCAAGGTTCCGTACTTGGACCTCTTTTTTATTTACCTGAATGATTTGTCCTTTGATTCCCCGGTACGACGCCGGTTCTTCGCTGATGATTGCATTGTGTACCACAACATTCAATCACTCCATGATCAGACTGCTATACAGGATTACCTTAATGCAATCGATAAATGGTGTCAATCCTGGCGTATGAACTTAAATGCCTCAAAATGTACTCAAATGATGATTACAAGAAAGAAAGGACCATCAATTTGTACATACAAAATCAGTAATGTAGCAATTAAGACGGCTGACAAATTTAAGTATATGGGTGTAGCCATTGACTCGAAGCTAACCTGGAACGCTCATGTCCAATACTTCGTTTCGGCGTCGCTAAGGAAGCTATGGCTAATTAAACACTGGCTGAAACATTGCATTAGTAGGACTAAACTCGCTGCCTACACGACACTCATTACACCATTGCTTGAATATGCCGATGCTGTGTGGGATCCCCACACAAAGACCGGTGTCAACAACACTGAAAGGCAAAAGAAAGCCCTTAGATTTATTTATAATATTTATAGTAGACGAGTCTCGATCGCTGATCTCAGGACACCGTCTGGCCTCCCATCGCTAGAATTTCGGCGCAGACTGCATCTCTTACAAACTTTCTTTAATATCGTTAATAAACAAACAAAAATGGATCCCGACATCTACATCAATTTTAATAGAACAAGAGAAACCAGACGCAAGCACAGCAAAACGATTGTGATGCCACAGACTAAAACTACTACTTATCACTTCTTGTTTTTCCCTCGAACTATAGCAGAGTAGAATGCTCCACAACAAGAAGTCGCTTATATGTTCTCGGTCGAATCCTTTGTGTCTGCCATGCAATCTTTGCAATGAAGTGTGTTAGATTTAGAATCACCAGTTTCCTATTTTTGTAATTTTGTACAAGCTGCCTTTACCGACGCAATAGTCTGTATATTTAAGCATTTTTTTCATGGTTCCTTGTAACTCATGTTTTTGTCATTTTAACTTGCAGTGCCACCTTTGCACACACTCACTCCTGCCTGGACTGCCAAGAGGCAGTTGGCAGTATCTAATAAATAAATAAATAAATAAATAAATAAATAAATAAAAATGCGTATGAGTGTGTTTATTTTTGTCCTATGCAGGCGTTAAAGCAGATGCAATGTGTTTGTTTGCGCACCGCACTATTTACAGCTTTAAGTTATGCAAGATTTACATTCATCCACTACAGTATTCACAGGCTATGCCAAAATGCAAGCAGCAGTTCATACGGGTGCGCGTTGTGAAGCGATGTCACGAGTATAAAGGCGATCTGCTGTATGATGCTTGTCAACGGAAGAATGATGAAGAATATGAACAGAGAAGTACGACTCGTATATCTAAATTCAGGGGTACAGATGTTTGAACTAGTTGGTTTGTTGCGGTCCGTCCATCCGTCCGTCCGTCCGTCTGTCTGTCTGCGCGTGCGTGCGTTCGTGTGTGTGTGTGTGTGTATTTTCATTATTTTTCTCTCTCACTGTATTACTTACAGTGAGAGACCTTATGATACCACTTCTACTTTATTTGCCATATCGTAATATTGAAACAATGTCGTCCTTTGAAAACGCAAAATTCAAGTATCGGTAGGTCAATCTTACTATACTAGCCTCTAAGCACTAGACCGGGTTCTGTGAACATTATCCTGTTTACCTTGTTTCCTTGTCAAATACGGCAGATATTGCCGAGCTTAAATAAGTGTAATTATGTTTGCCAGTAAGCACTTGCTCGGTCCGAGTTTTACAAATAAAGCGATTTAGGCCAACGCAAAGGTGAACGACCAGCTTGTGCCTTAATAACATTCAAGCGGTCCAAATGACTCATCATAACGCTCAATAGGAAGGAAGATGGAAGGAGAACGTGTTGATCGATGACGGCATGCATAAGAAAATAGCTTTATAAAGAGGAAGCAGGAATCTTCCCTGGAGAAAATTTTTCCCGAGTGCATGAAGATGATAAAGAACTTTGAAAGATGAGAGTCTAACAAAAGAATTCTATAAATATACAGACCGAAACTGGGAGATGGGCCTTACAGTTTTCATAACATATGTCAGGCTATCTCTAATGCTTTCTTATTTTTTTTTTTGCTTTGCCGTGTTTTCAGAGACAACCTTGATCTCAGTTAGGACCGACATCCTGACCGATAATAAGATTTGAAATCCTTATGCTTTTATATTACCTGCTTATCTGGGGTCTGTATTTCTTGACTGCTCACGTTCCCTAGCATTCAGGACCAAAACAACCTGGACATTGTTATGTAACCCACCATGTGGTGACAATATGCCTAAAGCGACAGAACGCTATCGGTCTTATTGCCTCGTGGGTGGGCTTATTCCCTTCTTTTGTCGAAAAAGGTAAGAACAGCGCCGCCATTTCCGTGCTGTCGTTCACAGCCCACTTACGGCCGGGTGCGGAAACGTTCGTGTGTCCTACCAGAAAAGCATACTGAATGCGATGCAGACAAAGCTGTTTGTGCCACGAACGAACAACAATTGCTTATTGTTACGCACTGCGGCAGCTTCGAGGCCGTTTTCGTATCACCACCACTGAGGCTGCGAACAAAGGTAGCCTGCGCAGAGAGGGAAGCAGAGTTGTTTTTGACAAGCCTTTGTGTTATATCAGCCAGAGCCACGATATGATTAGAGCAGTTGAGCATGTTAATCACAAGTAGTGTGTGAAAAAATACACAAATATTGAGTTAGCCGATGACAAAGTTTTTGGGAAAGGAAGTCGCGTCGAATAGGTGGTTAGGACTACATAGAGCGCAATCATTATTGGGAAAACTACAGCCGTGCCTACGAGAAAGTGATAACTTTGCGCAAAAAACTACATTTATTTTTATATTCAATGCGCCTAAACAAGAGCAGTGCAAGAAAGATGCTGCCTTGAAACCTGGCCGTCTTTCTAACCAACCTCAATCTTTTCTGTCGACGGAAGGCAGTTCAAAGTGGGGGATGAAGTAGGATACTGAGCATAACATTGGCTTCAAATTAATGTGTGAGACTCGTAAGAACGATCAACTGCAATACTTGCACTTGATACATTCGTTCCGCACATATGCGGACAGTGCTAGTCCAGGACCAAAATGGCGATATTATGGGCACCAGTTCACGCACTCGTAGCTCATAAAAATAGAATTACTTGCGCTTACGGGGCACCACTTACCAAGACAGGCATACACAAAGTGCAAGAAAGACTTGAGTAGCAGGGCATCAGACCGACGAATTTGGTGAACCTCCCTCATCATCGTAACTACACTGATGCAAAATATTTTTTGAAACTTCCTACGCGACGCATTACTTAAGTGATTCCCTCCCATGCCAAAATATTTTTGCAGCTTCGTTGGAGAGTGTTGGTGCGCCGTTTTAAATTGAGCTTCTTTCATGTGAATCTCATCGCCCTTCCGTAGTCTCTAAAAAAGAGCACAGATGCCCTTGACGCGCCATTTGCGGACACCACACACTAAGAAAAATTGCCCTCTTAAAGTGTTTTGTTGTGTCTATACCTGAGCCCCTTAAAGCGATAAAAAAGGATATTTCAGCAAAGTCATAGACCCATATCAATAGGGGATTTTTCCGAATTGCACCGTTCTCCCAATAGCTTTATTGAAGAACTGTAAACTACGCTTTTTTTAGACCGATATCATTTATTATATCCCTACCTTAGTCGTTCGGAAGTCTACCGAAGTAGTCTCGAAACTCTTTCCGAAGCGTTTATTGAAAAAGCTGAAAAAAAAGCCGCAAAGCACATCACAGCGATTCGAACCGTGGATCTATAGATTGCCTCTCAGCCACTCCACTTAATTTTTTTGTCTTTGTTGCTTTTATAACTTCACAGCAATACATTTGCAATGACTCCACCTACACTACCACGGAGATTAATGCAGCACCTAAAGTGGGTGCTGGCATCTCTAGCTGCTGAAACAGCTGACGCTACGTTCAGAAAGGCCAGAAGGAGAGAGGAGGACAAAACAATTTTGTCTCCCTATCCCAACAAATTCTCTGTTTTTATGGGTGGTTGCTCCGCATGTACCTGCGCATGTTTACTCCAACTGATACTGCATGAAACAATGCAAGACTCACCTCGCATAATAATGCGCCGGAGCTGAATCTACACCCGAAGGAATGTGCACCAGAGGAACTGCAACTGGCTGACGCGCTATGATTCGCTGACGCTTGGCCGCCGATCTATAAAACAGCACTGAGCCTAAACAATTTAAACAAAGCCAGTGGTAAAAGCCACACGAAGAATAGCAAAATTATAAGAAACAGCTTGGTCTGTCCACTTCACCAGCGGGAACACCGTGTACCTGAAGTAGTAGGATGACATTCACAGCCCACTGTGGCCATACGACGTGCTAAAACAATGACTTGGCGCAAACCGCTGGGAGTTAAATGTGTATGGCTTTCTACTTGCTTGAAATGTTGAAGTGCCCGAGCACCCTTATATTCTGTAAGGACTATGTTTCGCGAAAACACGCTTCTAGCATCGTGAAATATAATGAATGGGTGTATTAAGGGTACACTACTAACGAGTACATCCGTTTTTGACATTCTGAGTAAAAGTAAGGGTGCAAGAAAGCTGCTTCAACATCCCATCCTCCCTCGGGTGTGTTATATTCCTCAGTGTGCACCAAGCGGTCGCTACACCTTGTGCCAAGGCCGCTTGCTTTGGTCAGAAAAAAAAAAACACCGGAAAACCTAGCGCGGGTAACGTAATTGTCACGATTTTATTCATTCTCTCTTATAGATAGAGAAATGTGGATAACACTAACGTTCCGCAACGCTACAGTGCAATATCGCTCCTCCACTAGGGCATTCCGAGGCTGTTCAGAGCGCAATGAGCTACATACGTATAACGCCTGAATGTGCGACACCCAAGCGAACACTCTATACCCCTCACTCTGCCTCCATCTCTTCCTTCCTTTGATAAGCGACAAAAGTGTTTTCACAAAGCGGTCGACTGAACCGTTTTGTCACCCATTCTAGGAAAAAGGAGGTATGACTGCCTGTCGGCTGCACTGTGGCATTGAGCTCCGGCTGTGACATTTCTTGTTTTATGAATGTTAGTCACTTCAAGCCTTCATGTTCCTGTGAACCTCTTTCTTGTTTAGAACTCCTTAGGTTCTCTTTAAGGCCCCAACTAACACGGTCCTCATCCTAAGGCCATGTCAGGCCATCTATGTGTTTCTTCCCGATTGTATACGTAATTGGTGACCTCGCGCATACCTTGTGCTACGTGACGTTGGTTTTGCTCTTTCGCGCGCGCATCATTGTCCTTCCCGTGCTCGCTTCTGCATTCTTGCTTTTAGGCATAAAAAACATAATTTCAGCGGGGAACCAGACGTACAGCTCTGCATCTCTTCTCTGGGTGGCCAGATTAACGGGAACAAAATGGCGAAAACAAGATTCCCGTTCCTTCCAGCGTTAGGTCCAACTTTTACAACACTGTGCAGCGCGATCCACTGATGCATTATGCAGAAAGCCATTACATAATTGCGGAATGACGCACGGTTGCAGTTGAGCCCGAAGTGATTGCGCTCTGTGCACACCGCCAGCGTGCAATCAAGAGCTGGTACGTTTTCGTTCGGTGGGGAACGCACGTGATTCACTTCATTCATGTGTGCCACGAAGCGTTATCAGGCGAGCCAGTTGCAGGCACTCCTCACCAAATGGTAAGTGCGCCAAGTCAGGTAGGCTTGAGGATAACAGGAAAATCTATTACATTAGCGTTTTCCTTCTTTATTTCTCTTCTTCTTCTTTCTTTTATTTATTTTTTATTCAATTATTTATTTTTGGCAACCTAGACAGTAGGAACTCCCTGATGAGTTTTCCAGATTGATCACGGCGACGGGAGCGCACCGATAGTTAATGAAACCCTGCGTGAAGACACTATGCTCTTGATTCGAAAAAAAGAAAAAAATGTATTTATTATTTTTGAGATAGCCGGCCTGAAAAAGGACTAGCTTCACTATCACTATTCACTTTATTTACTTAAGAACAGGGTAGTCAATTGCTGCCTTTCTTGTGGCTTTTTGTCGACGCACCCAACATCCTCATGATGATGTTGAATAAAGAATTGAATTGAATTAATTCGATCGTAATGACCTACTTGCCATCTAATTGAGTGCAACTTTAGCGTGAGTAAGCAACGTACATAGAACGTGAACTGCTGCGCCTGCGTAGTTTGTCAAAGCAGAAATAATATTTATTTATTATTTATTTATAGAATAATAATAATAATATTTGGGGTTTTACGTGCCAAAACCACTTCCTGATTATGAGGCACGCCGTAGTGGAGAACTCCGGAAATTTTGACCACCTGGGGTTCTTTAACGTGCACCTAAATCTAAGCACACGGGTGTTTTCGCATTTCGCCCCCATCGAAATGCGGCCGCCATGGCCGGGATTCGATCCCGCGACCTCGTGCTCAGCAGCCCAACACCATAGCCACTGAGCAACCACGGCGGGTTTATTTATAGAATACTGCAGGCCAACTTGTGACCCAGGCAGGAGGGAATGCGTTCATACAGAAATGTAATTAAATACGTTCAAAGAAAAGAAGTGCATATGAAATATGAAATACATTGAATCATATGAGGTACATTGAAGGATGATATAAATACACAAAAACACATTCTACAAGCATACCATGCAAGGGATTGAATTGAAAGGAGAGAAATACTTACAGTACCAGTTTACACAGGTTGTATTTTTTTTTCATGCTAACACGCATGAAAGTACTCATGAGGTCACACGTTTATTTGAAATGCAGTTTTTCAATGGCATGTAATATGTTATTGGACAGGAATACATCGGTCGGCAGAGAGTTCTTATCATTTATTGTTCTAGGAAAGAAGGAATATTTAAAGCAATTTGTACGCGCGAAAATAGGGGTTATTTTGCAGGGGTGATAATTTCTGGTAGCTCTAGCTGGTAGCGCCTGGAGACAGGGTGAATGACCAAGTTGTAGTTCCCTTTTCCAAAGGTGGAAAAGCAATGTTAGGCGTGCTACCTTCCTTCGGGATTTTAGGGTGGCAATATTATTTTCATTAATCAATTGAGAGGGGGAGTCACAACGTCCATAACAATTATATATGTAGCGGACGGCAAGCCTGTTTATGTTTTCCAGTTTTTTAATATCTTTTTTCGTGAATGGGTCCCAGACGACGCAAGCATATTCTAATCGCGACCTTACGAGTGTGTTGAATGCCAATTGTTTCACGGATGGAGGAGAATGTTTCAGCTTGTGTCTCAGTAGGCCGAGTTTACGTCGAGCAGACGCACAAACATTACCAATGTGTTGCGACCAGGTTGGACGATTGTTGATGGTTACACCCAAATATTTAAAGGAGTCTGTTTCAGAGACCGCGGATTGATTAATAGTGTATTGATATGTTAGAGGGTGTTTTTTGTTGGTAATGCGCATAAAAACCGTTTTTTCTTCATTAAGTTTCATTTCCCACTGGTGTCGCACCAGTCAGAAATCGCAGTAAGACTTTTATTCAGGATCACTTGATCATTGGCATCTTTAATCTCTTTGTAAAATAAGCAGTCGTCCGCGAACAATTTAATACTCACACTATCGTCTATGCATGCTCTTATGTCATTAATATACACTAGGAAAAGTAGCGGTCCGAGCACGCTTCCCTGCGGCACTCCCGAATTTACGGGGAGACATCCAGAGTAATGGCCCTCAACATCGACGAATTGTCTGCGCATGCTCAAATAAGCACAGATCCAGTTTACAATGTTAGGTGGAAACCCATAGTTGCTTAGTTTTGTTATCAAACCAAAATGAAAGACCCTATTGAAGGCTTTGCTGAAATCGAGGAATATAACACCAACCTGGCCGGCTTTATCAAGAACGGAGGCAAAAGCGTAGACGCTAGAGAGAAGCTGAGTAGTGGTAGGCAGCCGCTTACGAAAGCCGTGTTGGCACCGGGACAGAATACCACGTTTTTCAAGAAATTCTGTCATGTAATTTGAGATATGCTCTAAAAGCTTACAAGATGTAACCGTCAGTGATATAGGGCGATAGTTTGATAGTAAAGTAGGATCGCCTTTCTTAAATACAGGCATAACACGAGCGACCCGCCAGTCTGATGGAACGATGCCACAAGATATGTACGAGCGGAAAATTACGAGAAGAAAATGTGAAAGCCACTTGGCATAGCGACGAAGAAAAGCATTAGAAATGCCGTCAGGACCGCATGTCTTTTTTGTGTTTAGATTTAAGAGCATAGAAAATATACCCTCGTATGTTATAAAATCAGAATTTACGTTTTCCACATCTTCAGCAATGACCGGAGAGCACTGATTAGACTCAGAGAAGATAGAATGGAAGTAATGATTAAATTTGGATGCCTGGTGTTGCTTATCTTGAATTATCTGACCATCAATCTTTAGGTGATCAAGAGCTTGCCTCTTCTTATAGTTCAAATGTCACCAAAATTTTTCAGGGTCAGTCTTAAGAAATTGGGTCAGCGTGTGGGAGCAATAAAACTGCCTACCTGCTCTAATTTTTTAATGAGTGTTTGTTTTAGCTCGTCGAATACTGGGCCATTTTCTTTTTGCCTTCGGAATCTTTATACTTTTCTAACGAGGTGGATTATATCTCAATTGATCCAAGGATTTTTTCGGTGCACCTTCTTCATTTTACTAGGCATGAAGTTATCAATACAGAAGTAGCAAATGGATTTCAGCTTTAGCCATAGGTAGTCAACATCATCGCCAGAGAAGTCTTCCAGTGCTAGTTCAGGGTAATCGATAACGGACTCATTTGCTTTAGTATAGTGTTTGACGGATTTGCAGTCTTTAAGCGTGTTATTGTTTGAACTATCTGTTCGACATGTGAAGCACACTAGCCGATGATCTGATATGCCTTCCTCAACAGTTATTTCAACGTCTTGAAGAGATCTGCTGTGAAAAACCAGATCAATAATGGAGGAAGCAGATCCCTGCACCCGTGTTGGAACGTGAACTGCTTGGTCGAGATCGCAAGCTAACATTGTGTCGAAAATAATTTGGTCCGCTAGACTAGGTGACGAAAGTTTCTTCCAAGTTATGCTGGGAATGTTAAAATCGCAGCCACTATAATGGTCTTTCTGCAATATTTAGCAATATGTTCATGAAGTTTGGTTAGGAAATCCGACGTGGCACACGGCGGACGGTACACTGCTACAAGGTTAAACAAGAACCCGTACAAATTGATCTGTAGGAACAAACTTTCATGATTATCAATTTGTTCTAGTAACGATACAGACGTGTTTTTGCTCACAATAACGGCCACACCACCGTCACGAGAAGTTCGGTCCCTTCTGTATATATTGTAGGACCCAGGAACCAAGTCCTCGTCTTTAATTTCTTCATGCAGCCATGTTTCGGTTAATACTACTATATGAGGGTCCTGACAAAGGAGTATAGTTTCTAGTTCTGCAGTTTTGTTAATTTTACTTCGTACGTTTACGTTTAAGAGGCGCAAATGCTGAGGCCGAGAAACACATGGTTGTCAATTGCTATCCGCGTTGACGCGTCTAGCATGGAGCCTAACACGTGTGTTGTTGTACTCGTCCCACACAAACGTGTCATTGTCAATCCGTAGTTTATCATTGACAAGATAGACTTTTAACCATACTATTTTAATCATACTCTCTTACCTTAATCCTCATCATATTATTCAGGTAATCGAGAAATCCGCGGAGTAAAATCAGCCTCTTTAATGGCTTTCATAAATTACGAAAACGCATTATATTCAGTAGAGACACCAGCAGTCATAGAGGCATTACGTAATCAACGAGTACAGAGCACTTGCGTAAATATATTGTAAAATATCTCCAGAAATTTCATAGTTACCTTAATTCTACACAAGAAAAGTAGGAAGATACCGATAAAGGAAGGGGTCAGACAAGGAGACACAATCTTTCCAATGTTATTCACTGCGCGCTTGGAAGTACTATTCAAGCTATTAAACTGGGAAGGCTTAGCAGTAAGGATCAACGGCGAAAATCTCAGCAACCTTCTGTTTGCATATGACATTGTTCCATTCAGCAACACTGCAGACGAGTTACAACAAATTATTGAGGGCCTTAAACGAGAGAGTGTAAGAGTGGGGTTGAGGATTAATATGCTGAAGACAAAGATAATGATCAATAGCCGGGCAAGCGAACAAGAGTTCAGGATCGCTAGCCAGCCTCTAGAGTCTGTGAAGAAGTACGTTTACCTAGGTCAATTATTCACAGGGTACCCTGATCATGAGAAGGAAATTCATGGAAGAATAACAATGGGTTGCAGCGCATACGGCAGACATTGTCATCTCCTGACTGGAAGCTTACCATTAAGATTGGATGGAAGGTTAGGATTGGATTATTTATTTATTTATTTATTTATTTATTTATTTATTTATTTATTTATTTATTTATTTATTTATTTATTTATTTATTTATTAGATAACTGCATCACCCATGCGGGCATTACAGCAGGGGGGGTTACATTTTAAAGGAAGGAACAAGTAATCACATACATAAAGCGCGATAAAGCGCATCATTGTTTTCAATATTAACAATGTCAGGCGAAAGAGCGCTCCATTCTCTTATAGACCGAACAGAAAAAAAGAATACCTAAAGACGTTACCCCTGAAAGGAAACTCGCGGATTTTCAGCGCATGGTCGCGTCTCAATGACGTACAAGTAGGCGACTTAATTTATCTTTCTCTCTCAATCCCTGTTTTTGAATAATAAACAGCGTGAAAAAATTTCAATCTCAGATTTTTTCGCCGGTCTTTCAATGCTTGCCACGATAATTTAATTTTACTTTCTGTCATATTTAATTTTCTACTATAATTATTGAGAAGAAACCTAGCTTCTCTATTCTGCACTCTTTCAAGCTGTTCCGTGAGATCAGCCGTGTACGGATTCCAACAAATACAGCCGTAATCAAGTAAACAACGTACATGAGTGAAATACAATTGCTCTTTTAATTTATTTGGTATCTGACTGAAGTTACGGTGGAGGAATCCCAACGAACGTATCGCCTTATTCTTAATATGCGTAATGTGCATGTTCCATCTTAAGTCAGACGTCATTAAGATTCCTAAATATTTGTATTCGTCAAGCTTCTTTAATGCCATATTACTCAAGGTATAAGTGCACGACTGAAATGCGCGCTTCCTTGAAAAGGTGACGCGAACACATTTTTCAACATTACTGACATTTCCCAAGTATTGCACCATGTTCCTATAAGGTCTAAATCAGTCTGTAATAATGAAATGCCATTTGCGTTATCTCTGACTCTATAAATGACACAGTCATCCGCAAACATTCTAAATGAAGACGTAAGATCACTTTCAATATCATTATTAGAGAGTAGAAATAAAAGGGCACCTTAATCTGATCCCTGAGGAACACCTGAGGTAACTGGAACATAAACAGAAGAAAAACCTTTGAGTACCACAGACTGCTCTTTTGCATGAAGATATTCGGCAATCCAAGCTATCACACTGTTGTCCAATTTGAAGGCCCTAAGTTTTGAGATGAGAAGATCATGTGCAACGACTTCAAAGGCTTTTTTGAAATCTAGAAATATGCAGCCTATTGCTTTGATTTTGTCTATTTCCGAGGCCAGATCATGAAAGAATTATACTAACTGTGTAGAGCATGAAAAACCTTGTCGAAAACCATGTTGACTAGAGCTCAGAATATTGTGCTTACTTAATGCGACATGATTTAAGTATAAATTACATGTTCCATTAACTTGCATGTGATACTTGTTAAAGATACCGGTCTGTAGTTCTCAACGGCACTTCTCGATCCGCCTTTGTGAATGGGCACAATCCGTGCCAGCTTCCAATCACGCGGTAAACAAGACTCATATAAACACTTAGTAAATGACCGAGAAACGTAAAAACACAATATTCCATAAGAAAAATTATGGGGTTTTACGTGCCAAAACCACTTACTGATTATGAGGCACGCCATAGTGGAGGACTCCGGAAATTTCGACCACCTGGGAATCTTTAGCGTGCGCCTAAATCTAAGTACTCGGATGTTTTCGCATTTCGCCTCCATCGAAATGCGGCCGCCATGGCCGGGATTCGATCCCGCGACCTCGTGCTCAGCAGCCCAACAACATAGCCACTGAGCAACCACGGCGGGTCAATATTCCAGAAGTGTTTTTAAGAATCGCTGCCGGAATATCACCAGGGCCACAAGTGATCGTCGGCTTCATCTCCTGCAGTAATTTACGCACACCTTCTACACCAAATATAACCTCAGGCAGTTGTTTAATGTCCATTTGGCAGATCACATTAAGAGTGCGAGAACGCTTTGGTCTAAACACTGACAAGAAAAAATTACTAAAATGTTTCACTTTGTCTTCATCAGCATCAAGTATGGTTTCAGAGCTCTTTAAGCGGGGATAGAATTGTTTTATTTTTACCTCTACACCTAACAAATCTCCAGGACTCTCTGGAATCTTTGAGCAACTTCACACCAAGGTTTTCGAAATAAGTATGCTTGGCCTGCTCCGCAAGATTCTGAAAACTTTTTTTCAAACATTTCAGTTCTAACCAAGTATTCTCGGACCTCGCTCTCTGAAACTTAAGATAAGCTCTCCTAATTTTTGTATTAGTGTACGCAGCTGATGAGTAAACCAAGGCTTATCCTTTGACCGTTGAGACATTAAGAAGGAAGAAAAGGAAGGTGTACAATCAGTGCATTTTACTGTTGCTGACATAAGGGGCAGAGTCTTGGAGACTGACGAAGAAGCTTGAGAACAAGTTAAGGACCGCACAAAGAGCGATGGAACGAAGAATGCTGGGCACAACGTGAGAGAAAGAAAGAGAGCCGTTTGGATCAGAGAGCAAACGGGTATAGCGGATATTCTAATTGACATTAAGAGGGAAAAAATGGAGCTGGGCAAGTCATATAATGCACAGGTTAGATAACGGTTGGACTATTAGGGTTACAGAATGGGCACCAAGAGATTATTATTATTATTATTATTATTATTATTATTATTATTATTATTATTATTATTATTATTATTATTATTATTATTATTATTATTATTATTATTATTATTATTATTATTATTATTATTACGATGATTTTCTTATTGCTGCCGCGTTGGAATAGTTGACTCTGCTATAGGTGCACAGAGTGCAGATGTGATGAGACTATCGAGCACTTGATTTTCCACTACTATTGCCGCAGATCAAGAAACAACACCAGATTATGTGAGGTGTTCTGAGCAGACTGGTTGCTCCCATATTTACAGAAAATAAGGCCGTGGAATCCGGGTCTTTCCTTTCATTAGCCCATAACGCTACACGAGCGCTTTTAAAGCAACTGGCTAAAACGAACTTGAGTTCCCTACCGTAGACACGCTACACCTTACACACGGATATGTATAAACGCGACTCGTGCAAGTCCTCCATGAAGGTTTCTAGTTTCTGCTACACTGGATCATAATAGAGCTGACGCAGTAATTGTGCAGCGGAACTTGTTTGTTTAAAATCACACTGACGTTCCCATTTAGCCGGGATCGCTTCTAGCAGTGCGTTACCCGCGTTTCAACACCATCCTTTTTTTTCTTATCTTTTTTTTTTGCTTATCCCTTCCGGGAACGAGTATCATGATTAAATTATGGCGTTTTACGTGCCAAAACCACTTTCTCATTATGAGGCACGCCGTAGTGGAGGACCCCGGAAATTTCGACCACCTGGGGTTCTTTAACATGCACCTAAATCTAAGTACACGGGAAGTACCATGATAGCAACCTGTTTACACTGATACTGAATTTTACGTAGAAGCATACGATTCGTTATTTTTAAGATAACCAACCTACCCATACGGAGTGTTGGAACAGATATCTGGAAATAATTTAGGACCCAACACAACTTAGGTTTCGGAAAATGGTCAAAGGCTGCCACATTAGCCCATCGATGTATATTGCATGGTGCAATTCATGTTCAATGGAATTAAATGTTAACAATTGTAAATTCATGCGCGTATCTAGAACTACCAATGAACCACCTGTTCACTCGCTTAATAACGCTCCATTAGATTTGGTAACAACTTACAAGTACCTTGGTCTTCACATCACATCCGATCTCACTTGAAGTGCCCACATCACCCATGTATAGTAAGTAACGTTAACCGAATGCTAGGTTGCTTACGACGCAACTTTTCCAAAGCACCTTTTTTCCTTAAAGTTACTCCTGTATAGAACTGTAATACGGCCCAAACCTGAATATGCAGCTTCCTTCTGGGACCCAGGTCAAATACACCTAACATACTCACGGGAAATGGCTCAGAATAACTCTACACGTTTCATTCTTTCTCACTATAACAAAAGCGCGAGTATCAGTGCCATGAAATCCAGCCTTAACCTACCGTCCCTGTCATCCCGTCGCAAAGTGTTCCGTCTGTGCGTTTTTCATAAATTATTTCATCACCTGCTGTTACGCAACAAACATTTCCCCGCCTTCGTATGCATCGCCCAGACTAGATCACCTTCATAAGGACGGCATTCCATTGTGCATATCCAACGCTTTCTTGCAGTCATTTGTACCAGGCACTTGCAATGAGTGGAATCGCCTTCCCGCCTCGACGGCCACCATCGCAGATCACCAATTGTTCAAGAACGACATAGCTTTACAGAAGCTATCATAGCTAGCACTGTATAACTAGGAACCTTTTCCTTCACATTGTTCAACTTGTACTCACGAACACTATGGCTAACTTTGTGTATCTGGGGCCATTTATTTGTTGTTGACAGATATATATATATATATATATATATATATATATATATATGCGTACGATCCCTTGACTCCTATCACATTTATCTACTTATTTATTTACTTATTTATTTCTTTAGCATACCCTCAGGGCCATTACGGCATTAAAGAGGGGAGGGGGGAATTTCGCCATTTTGCTTGTAACCCCTCCCTTCTTTAATGCCGTAATGGCCCTGAGGCTATACTGAATAAAGAAATGAGTACATAAATGTGATAGGAGTCAAGGGAACGTACGTTATTCTTACGCCAATTCCATCCACCGAAGGTAAACATGACTGGTGCCGCGCGCGCTGCCAACAAAAATACTAATAATTTCAGTACCCTCCCCGCGTCGTGAAGGTCGCATTGCGCAACCTCAAATATTTCATCAAATGTCACGCTCGAAAGACAATTATCCTGGGCGTCATTTAGTTTCGATGAATGCAGGGGGCTCGTACGTAGTCAAGTGAAAGAGCAGAGGGAATCACAATTTCCCCATAATTGTCTTCGTGCACATATCAAAGTGATGTTTGCAGTTGATTCACTTGGGGAACAAACAAAAAACATGAGATGCAGACACCACAGTCCTTGCGCACTCTCGCGAACACACCGTCTGGTTTTTCACCTTTGCACCTGCAGCCTTGGCTCGCTCTGCAGTTGTGAGGTTCAGCTGGTGGACATCAGGCCGCAGGATCGATTCCCACAAGTGGCCACAGTATTGTAATCAAGGGGAACTTGAAAAAGTCTCATGTACTCTTCTTTGGACATGAAAAACTCCAGCTGCTTAAGATTAACTCTTAGTCCACCACTATGACGTCATCCGCAGCCCACTGCTTGGCTAAAGAGGCGAAACGTCATCTTTATTTTCTTATCGCCACTTTGTTTAGCTTTAGCATAAAATTGACTCGGGCTAACGAAATACTGCCCTGTGCGCACACCAGCCTTGCCACGTTGCTCCTCGTTTCTCCAAACGAGGTCCACGTCGTGACCACGATGTCGACAGCGAATAGATGCGGTTGTCCGCATGTGACGTGCTCCTGGCACACTTGCCTTCGGCTTTCTTTCCAACCTCACGGGCATCGTACCGGATGAAGCTAAGAAAACAAAAAGGTACTTTCAATATGCCTATCCCCTTTCAAAAACTCTTCTTAAACCACGCAATTGAACTGCTCAGTTCTCTCCAATGCTCAGATGCTCGCATTTGAAGCGGTTCCACAGCCTCGCGATTAAACGCAAAAAGTGTTCACTGAGCGAACGGGCTAGGCAGCACCGAGTTCCGCAATAAGGGTTCCTGTAGCCTTAAAAAATGCACATGCACTGACCATGTCAACTGGCGGCCACACCGTGCTTACGCGGTTATTTTATTCTACATCATTCATCCGTCCTCCCGCTTTCCTTACTGTTTCGAAGCATAAACCCTTTCGCTTCTCGCGCGCTGGTATCCTCTTTCCTGATCTCGTAAGATGAATACTCTTGCCGGAAGTTCGGTATTCGTCTCTCCAACCGCTCGCCTTCCCATATTCCTGCCATCATTTCTGAAGCTTCTTCGACTGCACTCAAAGCCCGCCTCGCTGTTATTAGGTCCCTATACTTACTGCATTGCGTTCTTTGTTTTCTCAACCACTGCGGGCCTTGCAAGTACCATTTCGAGGTCTGCCACGGTGTTTTCCAACAACTCCGTCTCAAGTCCTGCTCTCTGGAAAATTGGATCTGCCCAGCCCTCGATGCACTCTTCCCGAGTGCATGTCCGGACCTGCTCGGATTTTGTTTACCTTGGGATCCAAAAGCGATTGCGTCTTGGCATCTGCCTGCGGGCCTAAAGCAGCTTAAATTCAGCCGTGTTTCTGCGCAGGTCCTGTTCCCTAAGCCGGAAGCAGAATATTGTCGTATAGAATTCTTCTGAAGAATTGTGAAGCAGCATTCTCTATCACCTGTAAGAGGCAAACGCCGGCTGGAGATTTAAGCACTGAGCATTAACTCAAAAATAACTTTCGGTTTTAAGGACTACGCCAGGAGACGAAAGGAAATAAAAAAGCTTTGCGTGCTTTTAATAAGAAAAGAAGTAGTAAGAGAAGTACAGATTGTTATTCTCAGGTGCCTATTTTCTTTGTTCGTCTTAACATTCCTTGCATTCGAGGATAAAACTAATATATATATATATATATATATATATATATATATATATATATATATATATATATATATATATATATATAGAACTCCAGTACCTATCCTTCTGCCGTGGAGCTTAAAATTGGGATTGTAGTGAAACGCTAAGAGATTATCTCATAAGAAGGCGAAGTGGAAATGCCTTGCAATACGACAAGAGAAACAGGGCTAGGTTGAAAGAACGCATTCTGTGCACTTGAATGGACGATATATTGTTAGTGCAGTGCTGGCTAGAATCTTGTTTATTCGTCCTTATGAACTACTCCTATGGTCCTTCTTAGTCGAGGGAAAACACGATAAAGACGTGGATATGAGCGGTTGCTCAGAGACTCGTTGGATAATGCAATGTTGCCTCTTATACTCTGCGCTTAGTTAGAACTGAGTTTTGCCTGTGGACCTTGCACAGGCAAAACTGGATGAGAAGTACATAGAAGCCAACTTTATTCAGCCAAGGGAAATGGCAAGACGTAATCAGACTTGGTTCTTCCTGCTTGCGCCAGTAAAGAAGGAAGGCAATTTTTTTCATACAGGACTCCTATGGCCTGAGCAGTCTTCCGGGAAGGCCACTCCCCAGTCTCCGCTGGTCCCGCGAGTCCGACCCACACATCTTTTCACTGCGCGGAATCAACATTGTGGGTGTAGAGTCTATGATGGTAGGTTTGTTTGTGAGCGCGTGTTGTGAGTGTTTCTTTTTCTACGTCTTGTGTTTTTTTTAGCCCTCAAAGTTTTTATTATAGGTTTGTTGGGTCTGTGGAGACATTCTCAGGTGCTATGGTAGAGCGAGGCTTATTTTTGGAGGGTTTCTACACACAAAGTTGGCCACGGTGGGCTACTCCACCTGTCAGCCCCCTTCTTTATTTTGGATTTCCATGACAGCTTATGATGACGGAACAACTATCTTTCTATGCAGACAGCAGCCGCCGAAAACGACCGCACTTGAATTCACCCTACTAACCCGTTAGATCTAACCCGCTGAGGATGATACAGCCGCCTTTGACAAAGAGAGGTCCACCTATCGAAACGTTGGTCAGCCTCTCGAGAGCACTTTATCCGTGTTTATGTAACTTGTATACCACCGTTAGGATACACTGTGATGTATATACTGTGCTAGTGTAGGAGCGTGTACACTAGTTGCGTATCAACTAAAAGTTGCATCTTGGTAACCTCTGCGATTTTTTTCTGGCAATATATTATTATAATTTCATTTCATTTTTGTTGAACCAGAACAGAAAGAAATGGCGTAACCAAGATTTTTCTTTTCTTAATCGCTTTAAAGCAACATACTCATGTCAGAAGAAAACAAGGAACTGTCTTCCATTAAACCACAGTGATTTGCTATTTCGTATGCTTATGATAACATAGAATTAGTGGCATACAAAAATGATAAATTCCTAAGGCATTTCGCAATAACAAAGCTGCGCTCATACCTTGATTGCATTTTTGAAATGCGAACTTTTAGACGTGGGTGTCTTGAAACCTGTAACAGACCAAGGCGAGGCTCAGGCTCCAGAATAATGGCTTATAATATGAGCGGCAAATAATTTTTCATCATCAACATCATCATCAACGCCATCATCATAAGCCTATTTTATGTCCACAGCAGGACGAAAGTTTCTCCTTGCGATTTTCAATTACCCCTGTCTCGCGCTAGTTCATTCCAAGTTGCATGTGCAAATTTCCCAGTTTCAACACCCGAACAAGTTTTCTGCTGTCCTTGGGGACTGCGCTTCCCTTCCCTTGGCACTCATTCTGTAACTCTAATGGCCCACCGGTTGGTTACCCAACGCATTACATGGCCTGCCCTGCTTTATTTTTTTTTCCTTAATGTCATCTACAATATCGGCTATCCTTGTTTGCTCTCCATCCACACCGCTCTGTTCCTGTCTTTTAACCTCACGCCCAACATTCTTCATTCCATCGGTCTTTGCGCGATCCTTAAGTTGCTCTCGAGCTTCTTTGTTAACTTCAAAGTTGCTGCCCCATATGTTATCACCGGAAGAATGCAATGACTGTACAATTTTCTTTTCAGCGACAGACGTGAGCTCCCGGTCAGGATTTGGTAATGCCGGCCGTATGCACTCCAATCTGGTTTTATTCTTCTGCAAAGTTCCTTCTCATAATCAGGGTCCCCTGTGACTAATTGGCCTAGATAAACGTATTCCTGTAGACACTCTAGCGGCTTACTGGCAATCCTAAATTATTGTTCTCCTGTCAGGCAATTGAAGAATATTTTTGTCTTATGCATATTAATCTTCAACCCCGCTCTTCCACTTTTTCGATTAAGGTCCTCAGTCATTTGTTGTAATTCGTCTCCAGTGTCGCTGAGCTGGACAATGTCGTCGGCAAACCGAAGGTTGCTAAGACATTCGCCGCTGACCCTCACTCCTAAACCTTGCCAGTCTAATACCTTGAATGCTCCTGAGCATGTAGTGAACGGCATTGGAGAGGTTGTGCCTCCCTGCCTGACCCCTTTCTTGACAGGCAACTTTCTACTTTTCTTGTGAATAACCAAGGTAGCTGTGGATTCTTTGTAGATATCTCCCAAGGTATTCCCGTATGCCTAATGTACTCCTTGATTACGCAATGCCTCTACATGACTGCAGGTATCTCTACTCTACTGAATCAAATGCCTTTTGATTATCTATGAAAGCCATATAAAAAGGTTCATTTTATTACACAGATTTCTCAATTACCTGATTGATGACACGGATGTGATTCATTGTAGAATATCCCGCCCTGAAGCCAGCCTGTTCTCTTGGCCGACAAAGTCAAGTGTTGCACTGATTCTATTGAGTTATTTTGGTGAATACTGAAAGCAAGTTAATTGGTCTATAATTCTTCAACTCTTTAACGTCTGCCTTCTTGGATTAGTATAACGTTGGTATTCTTCCAGCTCTCTGGTACACTTGAAGTCGTGAGGCATTGCGCATAAGGGACCGCAAGCTTTTCAAGCATGATATCTCCTCCATCATTGATGAAATCAACTTTTCTTCCATCTTGTCCTGCCGCTTTCTCCGGGTCATGTCATGCAATGCCTTTCTAACTTCATCGCAATTCTATCTGGTCGCTTGAGGTAAACACTTTCATGCTTTGTCGTCTCTTTATTAGGTTGCCTGCTGATTTTCTTGGTGCCTTATCGCCCACTTACCTGATGCTCCTGAAGTAAGCCTAGTCACGGCTTTATTCATTACCTCTACGTTAGCTTCATGTTCCTGTTAGTCCACATTTGTTTGCATACACCAGCCTGAATTCGTCTCCTTTTACCCTTCTGCGTCGAGGTAGGTCTTTTTCTTCCTAATTTTACTCTTTCTCTCTCCAGATCCAGAGAAATCCAAGACCTCACTAACCTCAGGTGTCCGCGTTTTACCCTACCTGACACTTCTACATCCACCAGTATGCTGGGATCGACAGAGTGTGAAATTTATATCATTTCTTGTTTTTCCGTTAAGGCTTTACCAGGTCCACTTCCTGTCACTGCACTACCAAGAAATGATTCATTCTCAAATAATTATTCTTGTCCACATCCTCATTGTCTTTGTTGCAGCAAGATCACGTTTTTTTTTTGGTCCGTGGACTATCAGACAATGCTATTTCTGCAATATTAGCATGTGCTGCAGAACGTGGCAGTTTAGCAAAGGTCACGTTATGGCTTGCTTATTTTACATATCGCGTTATGCCTTGCATACTTTTACATCTATCTCCACAAATCGTTTAGGCCTCTATGCAGTTATCTCAGTGACTTTTGCTTTCGAGTGCACCACCTTTGCCTATTTTTGACCAACTCCCAAACGAATAAGATCATTGCTCTGGCGCTCTTTGGCCCGAGATTCATTTTAGACTATCGAACGTTAATTAGCACTATCACCATTATCATTATCGCAATTGAAACAGCACCGATGTTTTAATGCGAATCGCCTATTAACGCACCGTATTCACGCCATAGCATGGCGACAACCGTAAACCTCATTGTTCACATGGTTTCAAGCTCAGGGAAAATACGTTGCCACCGTTTCCAGGCATTGTGCTTCTGTAAAGACCAGCTGCAAATACCAAACTAACTTTTTTACCCAATTATTACCCAGTTTGTGGGCGGCTGCGGCAGAACACGTGCTAGGGGCCAACACGCATGTATGAGTAATAGGCCAAAAGAGATGTAATGGCTGGTTTATCCATATTATTCAGAATGGTGAAGTAAAGGTCCACCCGTTGTCTTAGTAGCACCAAAGGAGGAAAAATGATTGAGTCAGGGTCAGGCTCCGATGATACTAAACATTGGGGATAAGAACGGGCGCCCTGCTAAATTTACTGTATGACACATATTCGTACGAACCAGTTTCGGTTTCGCTACATAAGAGACGCATACGTCACGACGTCATAATACAATGGCTCGTTCCGTTCGTGCATGAACATAGTAAGCCGGTGTATTGCGAAGTATTGCATCGTGCAATGCGATAGCTGCCAGTGGAAACAGGCGTAGCAATGCCGATGACACCTGGTACGCCATTTCGAGAAGAGTTTAATATCAAACAAAGATTTTTTATATGTGTTTCCCAGTTGTCATGCTTGTTAAATCTGATCCTTTTGCGTGCGAGGAGCATGTGATAGGAACAACTTCTTTTAGCGCAAAAATAAAAAAAACAAAGAACATAGGTCCGAAAGGAAGGACGCGGACACAGCGCTAACTTCCAACGTTTTGTTTATTTTTTCGAAGCGACATATGTATGCATAGAAAACAGATGGCGATCTATAGAGGCGCATTTGTACTAGTTTTCTATTTTAAGAACAGCAACGATGCATGCGTATACACGTAGCTAACATAAAATGATGATAGTTATATATTGGCTGGAAAATTAAAAGACCAGTCTGTCCTGCCATCCCCTTCGAATAATTTTCTGCGTCTTGTTTAGAAAATCGGATTCTTTTTTAGAAAGTTCGACCGAAGGCGCACTAATACACATGTACCCAAACTAGTAATCTTCGCCGCTTCAATTATTTCACGAGTTGTTTGCGTCGGACTTCTTCCTATCACGCTGCATTGCGCGAATACGGGATCGCATCCACAGTTCCTGCAGTGAAAGGCCAGATGCCCCGCGCCTCCACTTCGCACGAGATTTGCATGCTCACGTAGCCTATCATTTACACGGCATCCCGCCTGGCCAATGTATATTTTGCCACAGAAGAACGGTAACTCGTACACAATGTTACTGTCACATTTAACGAAGTTTTATTCGTGCCTTTTCTGTGAACCAGGCTTCTTGGAAACACAGTAGCTGGCGTTACATTTGCGTTATTTCCGATCTTCTTCAGCCTGTGTGAGACATCGTGTACGTACGATAATACTGCGCACTCCTGCTTCACTCCCTCTATTTCCCGAGTAGCAAATAGCGCCCTCTCGGGCGCATTTGATACTTTTAAGCAAAACTTCGGTCAATGTTATGACAACATCCTGCGGAAGTTCAGCTTTTTTCAGGCGATCTGCTTGGGCCAAGAAACTGTTGCAACACTTGCGAAAACATGAACGGCGAAGCGCAATGGACCCAGCGCGATATGGACCCCGTCAGGAGGTTAATCGCCTCATTTTGTCCTCAGACCGACCCCTCTGCCTTTTTTCAAATAAATTCTCTCTCTCATTTTGTTCTGATGCACGGACAATGCCTTGTATTGTCCAAAAAATTAATAAATTAAAAATGAAATGAAATTACTAGGTCGCAGTTTCCCACTAACGCCACCATCTAACTCAACAGAGCATACTCACTCTAGGGTGGAAGGTTAGTCTAACATCACTGGTTGAACGTAAGGAAAACGCATACTCGCAAATAGCTACACATCTAGACATTCGCATGTTTATACAAACCGACTGCTGGTTCATCACTTCGCGAATCCTCTCATTCTTGTTTTCCTCAGCAGCGCTCTGGCTTCCATCTTCCATCAACTTGTCATGGCTCCTGACGTCATGTGACCCTTTTCGACGCGCAGTTATTCCTCTGTTCTGTGAGCTTTCTTTCCCTGATAACTCGGTGCACTCCGCTGCCTCGTCATTGCCTGCAAACATGGCAAGCAATACGTTTTCTCAGCTTCGTTCATTGCGAGAGACGTGGTACGATCTCCGTTCATAGGTGACGCAAGGAAAAGTGCCTTCGTCGGCATTCCCGTGCCCTGCTTTCAGGGAAGACTCTCTTTTCTGCGGTTTCTTTCCTACTTTCGGAGTGCATTCTCCCGTCCTATCTCAGCCCCCGCATCCAATCCACGTGTTCTTCAAGCAGTCGTTTACCTGAATGCTGTGACTTGGCGTAGCTCTGACCTGGCAGCTCTGGCCATCAACGCTACTTATAATGATGCATTCCCCGGGGAAATCAGATTCCGTATTCTCGTACCGGCTTCTCGCGAGTTCAGTACTTATTCTACGGACCATCATATGCTCTCTATTTCGCACGCCTGCTTTCGTTTGCTTCCTTGTGTATTGCAACTGCTGTCGCTCTGCTTGTCGTTCTCTCTGTATATATTCTCAGGCCTTGATGTCTCACCTTCACTTCCAGAAAAAGCACTGGCCTCCAGGTAGTGGAAAGTCAGGACGCGTGTCTTCTTTTTTTTTTAGTTTGCTTATGCCACGCGCTCTGCTGATTCCTGCCTTCAAGCTCGTCCTTTTTTGTGGGGGTACGGGTACTGATCGTATGAATGCATACGTATGTTCGTAAAGCTCATTTTCAGCATTACGGATCATCGCACACGACGCTGCCTTTGTGATGCAGGTTGCAGTGGTTGAAAGCTAGATTTATTTGACGGCATACTGTCATTCTTTTTGCGAATCAGTTAGGTGCTCAAAGAATTTTTGGCAGTACGGAGAATGAAGATGGCCAACATCATTCCCCCGTAATAAAAGCATGTTGTCGCCCCGGGTGCAAGACCTGCAGGCACCTTCAAACTGACATTAAGATTAAAAGCATCGCAAATAGTTATACACACAAAGTCAAAACTAGCTTTACTTGTACAAGTTCGGATGTGTTTTATATGCTTGAATTTTCTTTTTGTAAGAAAAAGTATATCGGTGAAATGGGGACAACCAATGAACGTCAGATTAAACGGACATCGCGTGGACACAGCTAAAAAGCTTCCCCAAAGCCGTCGCCGATCATTTCAACAAACCAGGTCATAAGCCTGATGAACTTAAATTCTACATCTTACAGTCAAATTTCCGTTCTGAACGAGAAAGAACATACAGAGAATCATACCTTATCCATAAGTTCAAGACATTGCAACCAATAGGCATAAGCGTTTATAAGCGTTTCAAAGGGAGCTTTAGAATCTATACGCTATGCTAACACTTAGTTGGGTTGTTTAGTGTTTTCTTTTTGTTCCTTTC
This sequence comes from Dermacentor variabilis, assembly GCF_050947875.1. Lineage (NCBI taxonomy): Eukaryota > Metazoa > Arthropoda > Arachnida > Ixodida > Ixodidae > Dermacentor > Dermacentor variabilis. The sequence continues at coordinate 18,883,713 of NC_134572.1, read as the reverse complement.
TTTCCTTTTCTGCTTTTATTTATATATTTATTCTATTTCAGCAATTTTTTTTTCACGAGCACCGTTTTCTGTCGCTCTTTTTGTTATCTCTTTCAGAGACACGATAGTCCACGACCACCAGCGAAGCAGGTAATAGAAGTGTGCTCTGCATACTACTGCCGTTGACACGCCGGCTGACACACGGCCATCTCACCGGTCTTGTGCCACAGCACTCTTTTATTCTGAGTTTTGCACCCTCGCCGCTAACACACCTTCAGTTGTTGCCGCACCCACCCGTCTTACCCCCTCTCTCCTTTAAAAGAACCCTATGTATATATACTGTGTCGAGGAAAGCATACGTTGCCTCGAAAAAGACAAGTCCACTTGTCGAAACGTTGGCTCCTGCTTTTACCTCGTTCTCGTTTTGCTCATTGCCTCGAGAACTAGTTAGTTCAATTGGGTTTATTGGCGCGAAGGCGACTAAGGCTATGCTGCACCAGACACGGGGTGATAAAATCTTGTTAGGAAATGCAGCCTACCCAGAGAAATTAAAGTTTAGCTAAAAAATCTGTTTCGTCTAAAACGCCGATCACATCAGTCAGAGGTATCAGTGCACCATCTCCTAACATCAACACTGGGTGAAAGGGGATGTGTGGCTTGTACGATGCACGGAAGTACTTTTGTCTATGCGTTTCGTAATATGAACGCGCGATTATAATGCGTATTACTGTTAACAGTTCATGGATTTGTCACATGCTGGTTGTTCCTCCTCTCTCAATAAGTAATTATGTGTGATACGCATGTGGTCCAACTGAAGCCGACAAAGAATTAATTCGATAAAGCGATCCTCGTCGTAGCGTGTCTTCCACGACCCAAGGAGAGGTTTAATGAGTTGAAGTTTATCGTTGTCTTTCAATTTCCATTCGCGTTGCCAGATCGAGAGTAGTGTCTTGAAACAACAAGCTTGAATCGCATCCGTAACAGGTATGGTAACTTTTGAAACATTTAGATTTCTTGCCCTTGCTGCACATTCATCTGCTTTTTTCATTTCCGTGGATGCCAAGATGACTTGAGACCCAGTAGAAGCGAACAGTTTGGTCTTTACTAGGTGTGTTAGAATGAGTAGGATGGCGCCTATGATTGGTTCGTACTGCGATTGTGTATCCAGGGCCTTAAGTGCACGTAAGGAGTCTGTGTAAATTATAGATCTTTTGTGTTTGGTGTTTATAATCTTGTGTACTGCCATGCGTAAGGCATAACACTCAGCAGTGAAAACTGATACAAACTGTGGTAGTTTGACTGTGTGTCCCCAGGTACCTTCAATTACGCGGCTTCCAACATAAATGGGCATCTTCGAGCCATCGGTGCAAACTTCTGTGTAAGTGCCGTTAGTGTCTTTGACTGTGAGAAAATCCTGTAGTATGTGTTCACGAGGCGTATCTTGCTTTTTTTTTACATGTGTCAATGAAAAATCTAGAAATCTCCTGAAATCGTTCCAAGGAGCTATTCTATTCATAATGGGAACAGCGCGAACAAGACGACGACGGAGTGAAAGGACACAGGACGAGCGCTGTCCTGTGTGATACCCACGTGGTCCAACTGAAGTCGACAAAGAATTAATTCGATGAAGCGATCCGGATCGTAGCGTGGGTTTCACTCCCAGCGCTCGTCCGGTGTCCTTTCCCTCCGTCGTCGTCTTGTTCGCGCTGTTCCCATTTTGAATGTATACCAACTCGCCCAATTTTCCACTTTAACAGAGCTATTCTAGTTGGCCTTTTCATGACAGGAAGTGCTTCGGTAGGAATACTGTAGTCACGGCATTTTTCTTCAAATCTAAGTATGAGTGGTCTTATAGCATTTGGCTTGTTTGTTTAGAGTAGTCGTTTGCCGCAGTGCGTGATGACGTTATTGTCAATATGGTCTGACGACGAGCGAACTCTTAGAACGTGTGTCCACATGAGTTGCGCTCCTCTGTGATCTAAAGACGGCTCATCACTCTCGGAATACAAACTGGAAATGGGCGAGGCTCTATTGGCACTGGTGGCTAAGCGTAGTTCTTTATTATTCACGGGATCTAACACTGAAGGTATGATTGTCTGGCTGAACCATACGCTATGCATTCATAGTCGAGTTTGCTACGTACCAAAGAACGATAAATATGTAGGAGTTATTTACGGTCAGAAGCCCAGCGCTTTCATGACATGAGTTTTGGGACATTGAGTGCTTTATTTTCTATAACCCTTAGATTATTAATGTGTTGAAGAAAATTTAGCTTTTTGTGGAATATGATCCTTAAAAATTGGTGTTTTTGTTTGACTGGGAGTACCATTTCATTTAGTTTCAGGAAGAGGTCCGGTTGTAAACCCCTCTTCTGAGAGGACATCACGGCAACGGGTTCTTTTTTTTTTTCGACGAAAAACGGGAGCCATTTGTATGATACCATTCTGTCAATTTGTTTAGAGTGATTTGGATCTGCTAGTCAGGTGTTATTTTAGATGCGCGGAAAGCAATAGGGATATCATCAACGTAAATCGTATGAATAACCGTAGATGTCATTATCTTGCTAACAGGGTTCATTTTAACCACAAATAGTGTTGTACTTAAAACACATCTCTGGGGCACACCGTCTTTCTTCTTTTCTTTTTTTCTTTGGGGGGGGGGGTTAATAAACGTGACAGCGCTCTGCTAAGACGCACCTGAAATGTTAGATCGGACATAAAGTCAGAAAGTCACGTAAGCATTTTTCCCCGAATGCATAAGCCCGCCAAGTGTCTAAAAATTCCGAGTCTCCTTGTGATGTCATATGCCTTACCCAAGTCAAAAAGATAGCTAGGCAGTGTTGTTTGTGGAAAAAGGCATTGCGTATTTCATGTTCTAATCGGACCAGGTGATCAGTTGTAGAACAACCGTTTTTATAACCACATTGATGAACATTTAAGGACTTTGCTATTTCCATGGTAAAAGTTAATCTGGTGTTCACCACACTCGTATGACTTTGCCAAACAACTGGTGAGAGCAATGGGGCGGTAGCTTCTGGGGTGGTTGGGGGTGTTCCAGATATTAGAAAAAGTATAATTACGGCAGTTTTACATGTTTTTGTCATTTCACCAGTTTCCCAGACCTCGTTAGAGAATTTTAGTAATGATATTATTGAGGTTTATGATAGGGGGTAGGTACGGTGTAGTGGATGCCGTCCATGCCAACTAAAGTTTCCTTTTCAGCAGAAAGTACATTATTTAATTCCGTGAGTGTGAAGGGTGCCTTGTACGGTATGCACCTGCTGTTGGTAATCTTCGTTTTTCAGCATAGTCTTTGTATGTTAAAATGTGACCGTGAAGTTGCCTGAACTTTATACTTTGTAGAAATGCTCCCCCAGAATGATTGCTTTTTCTTTGAGTGTTGTTTGTCTTTGAGAATGCCTGCCAAACGCACCCCAGCCCATTCTTATTCTGAATAACCAGAAGAATAAGAATGGGCTGGGGTGCGTTTGGCAGGCATTCTCAAATCATGAACAGCAGGTTGCCACTATCCCTCAAAAGGAAAGTGTATAACAGCTGTGTGTTACCAGTACTCACATATGGGGCAGAAACCTGGAGGCTTACGAAAAGGGTTCTGCTGAAATTGGAGGCCTTTGCCCTGCAGTGGGCGTAACTAGGATGATGATGATGATGATGATGATGATGATGATGATGATGATGATGATGATGATGATGATGATGTCTACCAGGACTTGAGTGTAAAGGAATTGTGTAGGATGAATAACCCCCTTTGAATTTCTTTACCTGTTCCCACATGTGTTTGGAGGTGTCGGTGGTGTTGAGGAGACACATTTCTGCCAAGAGTGTTTTTCGGCTTGTCTACGAATGTATCGTGCATGGGCTTTCTTCTATTTGAAGTTAAGAAAGTTGTTGTAAGTTGGGTATCATTCCGTTCTTTTTTTTTTTTTGCTACCGTACATTATTTTGTCCACTATGGGCTTACTTTCTTTCGATTTTCTCGTGCTTACTTTCTTTCGATTTTCGATTGTGGTACAGCTCTCTCAGCTGTCGTGATTCTGCAATTAGCAAATGTTTCATTAAACTCACCGACGCCTAGTTGGGCGGAAAATGTTTTTCAAGATTGGCTGTTTCTGTGAAAAGCGGCCAGTCGGCCAGTTGGATTTTGTAACGATGTGGTCTGCAGGTAATGATGGTTAAAGTTGGTGCCACTTTGATTATGGCAGGTAATTGGTCACTGCTGTATGGACTGTCTAACACTTCCGAGTTAAAATCAATGAAAATGGAAGGTGAATAGAGGGCTAAATCAAGATAGCTTAACTTACATAATGTAGGTGAAAAATATGTAGGTGCTCCCGAATTTAAGAGATAGATGTTGTTAGATAGAACAAAATCTTCTATGAGTTGCCCTCTTTGGTCAGTTTTGTCATTTGCCCAAAGCGTACAATGGTCGTTAAACTCACCAACAAGCGTAAAGGCAGCTGTTAAATATTAAATTAGAGGGTTTTACGTGGCAAAACCACTTTCTGATTATGACGCACGCTGTAGTGGAGGACTCCGGAAATTTCGACCACCTGGGTTTCTTTAACATGCACCTAAATCTAAGTACAGGGGTGTTTTCGCATTTCTCCCCCATCGAAATGCGGCCGCCATGGCCGGGATTCGATCCCGCGACCTCATGCTCAGCAGCCCAATAAAGGTAGCTGTTCGACCTGCTTTTCAAGTTCTTTCCCATTTATGCTTTCGTGGGGTGGTAAGTACAAAGAACAGACTGTTATAGTTTTAAAATAGAGAATACGGACGGCAACCGCTTCGAAACGAGGATTCAGTTTAACCTATCAGGTGGGAGTGCCGCCTTTCACGACAACGGCGACTTCTCCAGGTAATCGTATGGTGTTTTCCCGGTCTTTTCGAAATACGAAAAAACCTTTTAAAAATTCTCGTTTTTGGAGCCTAGATTTGTGTCTTGTAAACAAAATACAACTGAGGAGAAGATATTTATGATGTATTTTATGTAACCTAAGTTATGTAATAGACCTCTGCAATTGCACTGCATAATATAAAAGCCGTGAGGGAACCAGAACAGAGAATATTTAAATAGAAATTGAACCTTAAATAAAAATTATAGGTGACATATGTTTAAATATCGACTGTGGATAAAAACAGTAACCGTTAGGCTACCTGTCCTTTTTTGGAGCGGTTACTGGGAGTTTATCCCTCTTTGCGCTCTCGAGAGGGTGCTAGTCTTTCGGTGTCAATGACACCGGTGTTTTGTTGTGTTTTGCTGTCAGCCTCCATTGCTCTGTCAGAAGCGCTGGAAAACCGAGCGACTGGCGCTGAAGCAGGGGTCTCAGGCCTTGACGTTGGCGCTGTCTTAAGGTCCTGCGAGGCTTTGAAAGCGATGGGACAGCACTGGCTGCCACCACTAAGGGAGCGGGAAAAGACACCACAGGGCGACTGCTAGCAGACCCTGTAGGCTCGCGGGGCCTATGCAGCGCTGCCCCATGATGCGCCACATTGGCACAGCTGAGTTTAGGTAGGTGTGATAGACGATTCCTGGTTTCATAGAATGATATCTTATCTTTTACTGTGATTGCCATGATTGCATTTTCCTTTTTCCAAACGGGACATGACCGTGAGCAGGCAGGGTGATCACCTTTGCAGCTTACGCAACGTGGAGGAGAATGACACTTTTCGAAGTCATGATCGTTGCTGCTGCATTTCGCACATGTTGCTTTGCATCTGCAAGAAGGAAAAGCATGGCCAAAGCTTTGACATTTAAAACATCGTCTCAGATTGTGAACATGCGGCCTGACATTTACCTTGACATACCCAGCCTCAAGGAACTGGGCAATGCGCTGGTGGCAAATGTGAGGATGACATGCTTTGTGGAGATTTCTTCATTGTTTCGTCGAAGGACGATTCTTTGGACTTTCGGGACGCCTTGCTCGTGCAAACCCTGCCGGAGTTGATCACTCAAATTTATGAAGTCTTCCTCGGAGATCACGCTCCTGCTAGTGTTTAACGAGAGGTGGGTTGAACGCGAGTGCTATATTACCAATACTGGTGACATATGAAAGCTTCTCAATTTTCTCTTTGTCTATAAAATCTAGGAGTAGATCTCCACTGGACATATTTGAAGCCTTGTAGGCTGGTCCGAGTTTTTGCGTGAGGCTCGTTGCTACCAAAATTGGGGAAAACTTCCTCGCAGATGTGTTTCCTACGCTTTGTATGACATGGTATGTCACATATGTTGGGGCACTGCTTCGGAAAATAAACTGAGATGTTGCATCAGTGCACCCTCTTTTCTGAGGGCGGTCTGGTAAGGGGGGAAAAGATTCTGCCATAGAGTTTCCTGGATATTCGGCGGCTATACTAGTCACCCATCCACGAGCTCAACAAGGGGACGCTATGAGACCCGAAGTAAACGCAGACGCCAGCTGTACATAGTTACTATAACCTAACATAATAGACCCAAGGTTGGATAAACTACACCAGGTTAACCCTTGCTGCCTGGAAAATTGGAAGTAAAACGAAGTGACCACAATATAGATGGAAAGCGAGATACAAAGACGAAGGTTGCAGGAAAAGAGAGACAGGAAAAGCCAACTTAGTTTCTCACTCTAATTTCATTTTTTGATGTATGGGTGCTCGCAAAATCGGTAATATCAGCTAATTGCCAAATTATTCGTTTTAAATGTTCGCCTTTAACCCTTCTTGTATGTTGTTGGATGTTTGTTTCATTCTACAAAGTGTGGCCAATCCCCCTTGTAGGCCCAAGCCATGTTTTGAGGCAACAAGAACAAAAGGCAACTGCCGATTTCCCCCGGGTGGGTCAGTCCAGAGGCGCCGTCTACGTGAAGCAGAGGCCAAAGAGGTGTGTTGCCTCCGCCGGGGGGCCTTAAATGTTCAAACAGCCGGCATCTGCTCAACCCCCAGGATCCCCCTTTCCCCAGACACGGTTAAGCACACGCTTAGACGCGGCAGGGTCCAACCCTCCCATGCTCAGGTACGTGGTGTCACAACACACCAAAGGCCTGCGGACGCAGATACCTCTGCAGGGAATTATGAGAACTGTCTACTAATGTGTAAGCATTGTTTGGCCCGGCTGTGACTTCGTTATTGCTTAGTTTTCCTTATTTGTTTTTCCTAGCTTAAGTACGTTTACCCATGGCCTTTCCGGTGGCGAAGACTGCTTAGGCTTTAGTAGACGACTCTCACATTTTCTCGCCGCATCCGACCCCTTCAGCGCAATCGTACCAATTGAGCCGGAACGCCGGGAACGAGCGCGAGCGCGCTTCGACGGAGCAGAGCGGCCGAAAGGGATCGCCAGCTGCCGCAGTAGCCGTGAGACGTTGCGTGAGCGGAGAATGCATCGCCGCGGTGCCACGTCACCCTCTCTGTCAGTCTCCCAAGCCTGTGTTATGCGCGCGTTCATTATCCACGCAAGTTCTCGCCTGCGTTCTGTCTGCTCCTGGGTAAGGCCCAACGAAAACGCGCTCGCTTGCCCGCGAGGTATTCTTAACTCGAAGGACGCTAAGCAGCATTCAATTGGACATTGGACCACCCCAAAACCTCTAGTTTACCCACACCTAAATTTAAAGTTGGCCCAACCCCATATTTTAGTTGCGCCAACCCAAATTTCAAGTAGGCCCACGCCGAAATGTAAGTTGAACCACCCCCAAATGTAAGTTGGGCCACCACTCACCCCGAAACTTCAAGTTGACCCAAACCTTGTTTGCCCACACAGAAATTTCAAGTTGGCCCACCCCCAATGTTAAGTTGGCCACCTCCAAATTTAAGGTTGCCCCAACCCCAAATTTCAAGTTGACCCACCCATAAATTTCAGTTGGCCCACCCCCTATTATAAACTTCCAGCTGCATTTTCTAAGGAGCCCTAAGTATCTCTATAGACTATCTCTTCTTTAATTTATTTCTTTATTTTTTGCTTTAATTTGTTCCTTAAAAAGCTACCATTCATCTACATTTACACCCGCATAACGATTAAATGTCTTTGAAAATTACTCATTTTGTGAAGACGCAAGGCATTCCCCTTTTCGTGTGACAGGGTTGAGGAGGAGGAGGAGGAAAGAAAGAGAGAAGGCAGGGATGCTAACCAGAAATGAGTCTGGCTGGCTACCCTACCCTGGGGGACGGGAAAGAGGGAATAGAAAGATAACATATAGGGAGGGGAGAGGGAGGAAAGCCGCGGTGAGCTCACGCACGTACGCGGAGGGCCAGAGCGGGTCAAAGGCGTGCACATAGGCCAGTCGCCCTCAAGAAAGACAAAAGTGCCTTCATAGATTTGTGGGCTGACGAGCTATGAGGACGGTCTTCAAGTAGAACCTGCGCATACAACGGCCCATCGTCGAGTCGTCGCAATGCGATAGATAATGTTTCTTTTTCTGACTGAAATCAATGGCAGTGACACAATAAATGTTCGATGTTCTCTTCCACGCCGCAGACGTAGCATACAGCACTGTCGGTCGTTCCAATCAAAGTAGTGTACGCCCTTCATGAAAGCCACCCCCAACCTCAGCCGGCATAGAAGCGATGCCTCACGTCAGTGAAATCGCTCGCCAAGGAATGCTTACACATAAAAATATTTTAAATCACGTCACACCTTAGGTATTCGACTTGGAATTAGGAAGTGCACAGATGAACTTGTTTTGCAGAGAGATTTGTTTCTGATGCTACTGAATTGATCATTATTCTTTGCGAACCTAAAGCTTTCTAACTCTCTGCGACAATTTCGTGCAAGATAAATCCGAATATCGCCAATTACCTTAGTTGGCCACCCTGCAGAAATCGTCTTGGTTGGTTCGCGTAGATTTAACGAGCCTCCCATCTCCCTCCTCTGATGAAAGCGCCTCGGCTTGAGCACCGGGTCGCATATATTTTCCTGAATGGCTCTTGCGACTTGCACGAAACGCATTACCATCCATCTTCGATGGAGCTCCGGAAGTGGGGAAAGCGCCAAGAAAGGAACGCTGCTTTACGGTGCCTCGGCTATTAATTAATTACTCTTGTCACCTTAGTGAAAACATCCTCTTGTCGGCAGCTCTCGTCGCTCTTGATATCCTTCTCGTCTATGTTTTCGTACTTCCCTGCGAGGCTTTCCTCTTCGCTCTAAATGTTGGCTTCTTCTTTTTCGTTTTTCTTGCTTGTGTTATAATATTATGCATCTCCTCTCTCGCTGTCTTCCTTGACTTCGCTCTCATGAGTTCCATCACGAGCACTACGGGGCTTAGACTGACCTCACCTCGACCAATGAAAACCATAATGGAAAGAGAAATGACTCGTGGACTTTGTGCTTTCTTGGTCTGTTTTCCTTCTTTGTTCTGGTTGGAGATCCCGCATTATTTGTTTCCCCTCTATTTGTGTTTTGTTTATTTTTTCAAGGATAATTATTTAGGCGGCATTGTTTTCTCGCTTTTACATTGATTCAGATTATGTTTTCCCAACAAAATATTTACGGCTGTTTAACTACAGTGAAAAAGCTTTGACCTCTGCTTTTACTTGTTTGTTTGTTTGTATATCTTCTTTTTTCTCTACCTTCATAAGAGGCAAGCCACGTGAGACCGGATTCCTGACCACTGCTGAAGTAACCTTTCCCATTTTGAGTAATGTGATTACCCTGCACATAACAATATGTATGTTCATTTGATGCATACTAGATTGATTGATTGATTGATTGATTGATTGATTGATTGATTGATTGATTCTTGCATATTTTTTCGTGCTGTTTCCCCGTGATGAAGCCATACCAGAAGCGCCAGTTCAGACCCCTCACTTTTCGTATAGCTGTCTACTAATTTGTTATCGGAATCGATGTTTCGCCTTTCGGGCGAAGCGTCAACCTTTTTTTTTTCGCTCTCTCTCTTTCACGTCCTCTTATTCGATAGCTTTGATATGCTTTGAATCCGGAGCGTGTCAGGAAAATAGACAAAGCGGTTTACCAAGACGTTTAATCACGAAATCAATCAATTTAAATTGCAAGCAAATCATATCCTGTTCTCTGCGCATTCTCTTATCAGTAGAGCATCATACTCACGGCTTCACGTATAGCGCGAGAAATCGCACAGGAAAGGCACGTAATGACCGCACAAAGCCTGCGTTCTCAACTGACCAGTTGAAAGACGGGGCTTTGTCTGGTTGTTCTGAGTCTTTCTTTCGTTCCATGTACGTTTGATCGATATCCTTCAAGCCATGAACATGATGCTCTTCAGCCTACAGGACGTGGACAGAGTAGGGGATCATTGACTTTAAATTTAGACTAGTTGATTTCTTGGCTAGGCATCTTGGTAACCCACTTTGTTTCTTTTGTAATTTTTTACGCTACCTTTCCAAGATGAATCAGTACCAGCTTACTGAGTTTGCTATCCTCCCTATTATTCACAGTGGATGCAGCGCTGCAAAACGCAGTGAGGAACCGGAACATGACTTCAGCGTTGTTGCTTTTTGTAAAACGCGTCACATCAGAGGATGTCATCCACCTTTCCGGTTCAAAAAGGAGCCGCAAACATGCATGGACGATACGATTTACGATTTTATTTGAGCAGAAACCACCTTTTGACGCCTGCTCATAGACACGCCGTAATAGAACAGGGCAGCCTAGTATACTAATTTACTAAAACTTCGTGCGTATGCGGTGACCTACTTCGGTGAACAAGTATACACAGTGGACGGCAAAGCAAAACCTTGTAGTTATAATCGCCTACATCTTTTATAATTGTGCGCCATAAATCTTTATTATTACATCGCAGGAAAGCTCTTATATTGTTGGTTTAAAGATATCTGGTTACGTTTGTATGCACCCCGCCCGCATACCCTCTTAGTATACAGTAACCCATCCTATCGTAATTTTGCCGGTGTTCATTATCCTGATTTCCTTCATCAGTAAAGCTCATTTTAAAGACGCTTCCGCCATTTGTCAGTTAGTTAGTTGGTTAGTTTGGGTTTATTGGCACAAAGGCAACTAAGGCCATGCTGCGCCAGTCACAAGACCAAATAAAACGGGACGTTAGAGCAGGTAAACCTGCATTACATTATAATTGGTGTAAATAACCAGTTTTCTCTAAAAAGTCGAACAGGCTCATAAATGGCACTAGAGGGTCATCGGCTAGTAATAGGGCAGGGTGTAATGGAGTGTGCAAATTATACAGGCTGTATAAAAAACCTCCGTCTCAGTGTGTCGATGTGTGGACATGTTATTAGGATGTGCATGACTGTAAGAGCTTCATTTTGCATTTTTCGCAAGTTGGCGGGTTTCCTTTTCGGAGAAGGAAATTGTGCGTGAGATGTGCGTGTCCAATTCGAAGTCCACACCAGATCACCTCGTAGAGTCGTTGCTGGTGACTGCATGATTTCCACTCGCCAATTACAGGTTTAATTAGATGAAGCTTGTTGCTTAAACAATTGTCCCAATCGTGTTGCCATTTTGACGTCAAGGCCTTCCGAATCGCATTGACACTGTCTTTATATGGAAGTGCTGTATTTTGAATGTTTTTGTAAGCTGCCATTGATGCACATCTATCCGCTGCTTCGTTACCCACTATCCCAACATGGCTTGGTATCCAGCAAAACCTAACTGATCTGCCATATTTGTTTGACGATAATGCGTTCAAAATATCGCCTAACAAGGGTTCACTTTGGGATTTCATGTGTAGAGCCTTCAATACGCCTAATGAATCTGTGTATATGATAGCGTTTTCAAGTTTGTCAGCAATGATCTTTGCCGAAGTGTACGCAATGATATTGCGTACACTTCGGCTGTGTAGACAGAGGCATGCTGAGGTAGTCGAATACTTGTTTCCCAATTTTCTGTTACGGCCCCCACACCCACGCGTTTCTTCCTGTTTTAGAGCCATCAGTATAAAATTCCATGTAATCTTTATACTTGTTTTGAAGAGCGCGGAATTCTTGTATGATGTGTTCATGTGGTGTGTCTCTTTTCTTTAAATGTGTTAGTGTCCAGTCAGCTAACGGCGTGAAATCCCACCACGGGGGCGAACGTTCTGGCTTTCTGGCTACCTGGAGGACTTCGCGAGGGATGTCATAATCCCGACAGTATTCCTCGTATCGCAGGATAAGCGGCCTAATCATGTATGGTTTATTTGTATAATGTAAGCGTGAGCTGCACTGTGTGACGATGTTGTAGCATATGTGTTGTGGTGAGAATCGGATTCTGAGTATGTAGGAAAATGTTAGTAGCGCTCTGCGATGCTGTAAAGGAGGCTCATTACATTCAACATCTAAGCTCTGGACAGGCGATGTTCTGTAAGCACCGCATGCCAGTCGTAGTCCTAGGTTATGAACTGGATCAAGTCGTCGGACGTAAGATATTCTGGCTGAACCATATATGATGCTATCATAGTCTAATATTCTACGCACCAAAGTGCGATAGATGTGTAGCAGGCATTTACGGTCAGAGCCCCACCGTTTCCGGGAGAGGATATGTAGAATGTTAAGTGCATTGTTCGCTTTGATTTTAATACTACTGATGTGTGCGAGAAAGTTCAACTTTTTATCAAACAGAACACCCAGAAACTTGTATTCTTGTTTCACAGGTAGTTTGGCATCCTGTAGTTTAAAGATGGGATCTGGTTGTAGGCCTATTTTTTGCGTAAAGACAACACTAATAGTTTTTTTCACGTGAGACGCGAAAGCTGTTTTCAGATGCCCACTGCGTTAGTTTGTTTAATGTAATAAGAATTTGTCGTTCGCAGGTTGCCATGTTCGATGCACGACACGCAATTTGTAGATTATCCACATATAAGGAATGCATAACACAGGATAGAATTACATTATTGAGCGAGTTCATTTTCACGACAAACAATGTTGTGCTTAATACGCATCCCTGAGGTACACCGTTTTCTTGAACAAATACGCGGGACAGGACCGTTCATAGACGCACTTGGAATGTTCGATCGGACGTGAAATCAGCAAGACATTTAAGCATTCTACCGCGGATCCCCAAATCCGCTAAATGCCTTAAAATACCATACCTCCATGTTGTGTCGTACGCCTTTTCTAAATCAAAGAAAACAGTGAGACAACATTGTCTGTGTAGAAAGGCAGCACGTATCTCGTGTTCTAGCCGAACTAGATGATCTGTTGTAGAGCTGCCTTTCTTGTACCCACACTGATGATTATCGAGCAGGTTCTCAGTTTTAAGGACGTATGCCAATCTGATGTTTATAATAGATTCATAGGACTTGGCAAGACAGCTTGAGAGTGCTATAGGTCGGTAGCTGGTAGCAGTTGTAAGATGCTTTCCAGCTTTCAAGAAAGGGATTATAATGGCTCTTTTCCACTCAATCGGAATTTTTCCCGTTTCCCAGATTACGTTGAAAAAGTGGAGCAATGTCTTAACTGCTTTTGGAGATAGGTGTGCGAGCATTGTGTAATGTACTCTGTCCGGACTTGGCGCTGTTTTTTGCCAGTAGTGAGTACTCTGTTGATTTCCGGAAGTGTTAAGGGGGCGTTATATGGTTTCTCGGAACTTCCTGTTGTCGGAAGCTTTTGTTTTTCTGCTGATTGTTTATACTTTTGAAATTCAGTGGAGTAGTTTAGTGAGCTTGATATGTTATGGAAATGCTGCCCTAATATGTCTGCTTGTTCCTTTAAATTCGTTTGTGTACCTGGAGGTGAGAGTATGGGGATCGTATAAGGAGCGTACTCGCTTCTAAACTTACGAAGCTGATCCCACATTATTTTGGATGTTATTGAGCTATTGATGGAGGATACATACGTTTGCCAAGACTGTCTTTCGGCTTGCCTGCGCGTGTACCTGGCTTTCGCCTTTGCTTTTTTGAAATATAGGAGGTTATCTTGTGTTGGGGTATCGCCGAAAGATACCCCACGCTTTGTTTTGTGCTTTTTTAGTTTGTGTGCATTCACTCGTCCACCAGGGTTTTAGTTTTTTCCTTAGGAAGCCGGAGGATTGCGGGATCGTCTGTTCTGCTGCAGCAAGTACGGAGGCAATAATGTATTCATTCATTTCGTCTATCGTTTGATCATCTGATATGTCATCCAGAATGGCCTTCTCACTGAAGAGAGGCCAGTCTGCCAGATGGAGTTTCCAACGGGGTGATCTTAATGGTACTGTAGGGCAAGGAGATGTTCTTTTCATAATGCCGGGCACGTGATCACTGCCATAAGGATTGTTAATAACACTCCATTTAAAATCGATCAAGAGAGATGGAGTGCACAGTGCCAGATCTAGACAGCTCATAGCTCCTGTGCTTGGGGAGCAGTAAGTTGCCGCCCCAGTGTTTAAAAGGCATATTTTGTTTGTCAGGATAAAATCTTCAAGTGTTTGTCCCCTGGTGTCAGTTGTTTTACTACCCCATAATATGTTATGAGCGTTAAAATCACCCGCTATTAAAAAAGGTTTAGGTAGCTGGTTCAAAATTAACTCCAGATCTCTGACAGCAAAACGTGCATGTGGTGGAATGTATATTGAACAAATGGTAATGGTTTTGTGTGATAAAACCGTGACAGCAACGGCTTCTAAGTGAGTATTAATAACAACTTCTCTAGCTGCAATGCCTCTCTGTAGAACAAACGCTACACCACCCGAAAGCCGGTTGGCCTGAGTACGGTCGCGCCGTACAACAGTGAAGCCCCTTAAAATGTTTTTGTGCTTTTCACCTAGGTTTGTTGCCTGTAAGCATAATGCTACGGGAGAGAAGTTAAATAACAGGTCTTTTATGTCACCTAAGTTATGTAAGAGACCTCTACAATTCCAATGGATCATAAAAGCCATTATAAAATTGAAGGGTAATAAATGATATTAACGAGTGAATGGCAGATAAGAAATATGTTAGGTGACATGGATCTGAAGAAGGTTGATATAACGGAGCTATAACCCTTAGGTTATAGCCTTCTTATTTTGTGTGGTTATTGGGATTTTTTCCCTCTTAGCGCGCTCGAGAAAGCGCTTGTCCTTCGGTGTCAATGACACCGGGGTTCTTGTGTCGACCTCCATCGCTCTCTCTGAGGCGCTGGAGGACCGAGAGTTTGGCGCCGAGACACGTGCCTCGGGCCTTGGAGTTCGCTTAACTTGAGGGCCCTGCGGGACTGGTGTCTGCAGGGCCTCTGAAGAGGATGGAGCAGCGCCGGCTGCTTCCACCACTGGGGCGGGAGGGGTCACGGCGGGACCACTATGCGTGGTCTCGGAGGACTCCCGAGACCTCTGTGACGTTGCCGCGATGGATCTGCGTCACATCGGCGTAACTTCTTCGAGGAAGGTACGATAGCCGCTTTCTGGCTTCATAGAACGACATTTTTTTCTTTGACAGTCAGAGCAGTGACTTCTTTTTCTTTTTTCCAGCAAGGGCAGGACCGCGAGTAAGCTGGATGATCTCCCTTGCAGTTAACACAATGTGGGGAAGAGGTGTAATTCTCAGATTGGTGTTCGTTGGAGCTGCTTTTAGCACAAGGTGTTTGTGCTCAGCATGCATGTGAAGCATGTCCAAACCTTTGGCACTTGAAACATCGTCTGGGGTTTGGAATATATGGTCTTACATTGACTTTAACATAACCTGCATCGAGCGAGGTAGGCATTATGCTTATTCTCAAGGTGAGTATAACGTGTTTGGTGGGGATTTCTTGATCGTTTCTGCGGATTACTATTCTCTGTACTTTGGTAACATTTTGTTCCTGGAAACCTTGCAACAGTTCCTCGTCGCTTAATCCAATAAAGTCTTCTTCAGATGTTACTCCCCTGCTTGTATTAAGTGTTCTGTGGGCTGAAACAGTCACTGTCGCCTCGTCAATACTGGTAAGTTCAGACAGCTTATCTGCTTGATGTTTACTATTCAGTTTTGTATGTCTGTCCGATTTTATCTTTCAGGCATTTGGCTACCAGGAATGGAGATAGCTTTCTAACAGGCGTGTTGCTTTCACTGTGGACTACATAGTATTTGGGGAAAGATGGAGTGTTGCTACGAAAGGAGAATTGGAATGGTACTTCGGTGCGGCATCTTTCGAGACGCCGATCATGGACAACAGAGATTTGAGCTGCCATAGGAAAGTGTGTGTGTTCGGCAACAGCGCCGACCGCCCACCACGGAGCCCAACGAGGGGACGCGGCAAAGCTTGTGTCCAAGCCTGCACGACGCCAGCCGTACGCCGTCACTATAACCAAATATGGTGTACCCAAGGTAGGATAGCCACACAAGGTTAACCCTTGCCGCCGTGGAGGAAGGAAGTAAATGGAAGAGAGAAGAAGACAGGAAAGATAAAAAAGTGAGAGATAACGACGAAGGCTTAAAGGGATAGTGAATAAAAAATTTGTCGCCGAGATTTCTGTCTCCAGTGATAGCTGTCGCACCGAGAGCGACCAAAACAACACTCTTTCTGAGGAGAAGTGAGCGAAAAGTAATTATTTTAGTAAATATTTCTCAAATCACAGCACCTACCGGCCTCCTCCGAAAGCTCTGGCAAAACCGGATATCACGTCACGCTTACCCACCTCGAGGCCCATTGCGAGCGATCGTCCACACTGAGCGCGCGAAGGGGCGAGTTGACGTTTGCAGCGACGAGCTTTCTTTGTTCGACCGTCCTATTCGTACCGCTTCCTCGTGTGAGCTGTTCGAAAACCTCGTCTTTGATCTCGTGGATTTGTGGTTTGATGTGTGGAGCAGCCGTGTCAACGCCGCAAAATGCCGAGGGTCTGCTGTGCGCATGTGAAAACGGCAGGCATCGGTAGTCTTTTTCTCGCGTACTTGTTCACGCTGTAGTTTTGCGCACAGGTGCCGTTTGACCGTAATTTGTCGTTTGTACGACGTTCTGAGCCAAATGTTTGGCCAATTCTGCCAGAATAAATCGAAATCCGCATCGTCTGAAGCGACGGCTGACGAAAAAAAATTCGCCGACATGAGACTGGTGGCGCCATCTCGTGTGCACCAAGGGAAGGAGTGCTCGGCTGCGATGAAACAACGGGACGCGGAAACCGCTGCGCATGTACTCGTTCACTCCGTGAATAACAAGACGTTCCTTGCTTACAGAGGCGCATTTCAGTCACTGCACATGCCTGGCTCCAATCCTCACCCGTTGCTTCATCGCATCTATTCTCAAAACAGCTACTTGCGCGCATCAAGCACCTGCCGCGCGAGAGTCGGCAGCCGACTGTTATGCTCACGCCGCCGGCCACACCTGCTCCGATGGCGTAGGTACAGGGAGATCTACACGCGTCAATATCTTCAACGATTTCTACGTTTTTTTTGTACAGTGTGTACTCACGGCACCTGTATTGTGCATTGATGGCTTTCATGTTTTACGCGCTAGCAGCTACCCATCCAAGCGGGCGGAGCAAGCCGCTTTGAGCAGAACGCAGAGTAAATTCCTTACGTCGCCTGACATTGCATAGCCTGAGGCATAAGCGTCCTCGCTCTGTTGAAGCCAAACATGGCAAAGCGTTTGCGTGAGTGAATCACGCTGTGCGCACCGCCTCGGATGCAACACTGTCAATGAGGCGTGCGCCTCTCGTCTCGCTAACTCATTCGTGACAGGTGCGAGCTTGCGATCCGAGCCGCAGGAACCGCGTTTAAATCTGGTTTCCACCTATGATGCCGCCCATGATCTCTCGAGGCGAACGCGTGTACACGGAATGCACAGTGTAAACACCACTTTGCTGGTTCAGACTCTCTCGGCACCGCGGAGGGGGACTGCTGCGGCGGGTCGTCGTCAATTTCGCTTGACGACGCGGGCGGATCGTAGGCATACGCCTTTATCGTTCGTGGTCGTTCAGTAGGCCGCTCATCCAAGTCGGAGTCATAAGTTCCGCTCATGCTATCGCTCTCACTAGAACTTTGCATTTTGCACTGCGCAGCGCGAGGAAAACAAAACTGCGCAGCCGGCCAGCTCGATCCGCGGCTGCTGAGGGTAGGTGTGACGTCAGATCCGCCGGCTTGTTGGCGGGAGCGCTTTGCGAGTGACGCGGTCGCCGCTCATAGAGAGTCAAAAATAAAGCCATCCGCTCAAAAGTAACCCGAATAATGACTATATACTATAGCAATCGTGTCTTAGGAATGCAGTTGTGGGGTTTTCTCTATATTCTTCGATTTTTATTCTGTATCCCTTTAAGGAGAGAAAGACAGGAAGAGGCGACTGCCGATTTTACCAGGTGGGTCAGTCCGGGGGTGCCGTCTACGTGAAGCAGAGGCCAAAGAGGTGTGTTGCCTCCACCGGGGGGGCCTTAAAGGTCCGAACACCCGGCATCGGCTCAACCCCCAGGATCCCCCTTTCCCCGGACACGGCTAAGCAGCGCACGGCTATACACGGGAGGGTCCAACCCTCGTGTGCTCGGGTACGTGGTGTCGCAACACACCAAACGCCTGCTGACGCAGACGCCCCTGCGGGGACCATTTGTCCGTGAAAAAAAAAAGACTGATGCGCGAGAGAAGGGTGACCGTGGATGGGTGCACTGAGTGCATCTTGAAGTAGAGCAACTTTTCGTATTTGTAGCAAAATTGTCCTTGGCGCTTCCTTCTTCAGGACTCCTTAATTTCAATCGCCAGTGCTTTCAGGGGCGAGTTTTTCATCCACTAAGCTCAGCAGGAAGTTTGCAGCGGCTACGGTCTGCTGTCCTGCTTTATGTCCTCGAACTTCAACAGCGCTACCGCAACGAAAAGGCGCCACGCGGCTGACCCAAATTTCGCGAGCACCACTGCGGCTCTCCCGCAATTGAAGTGGGCGTTCTCGCGGCTGGGCAGAGCGAGGATGCCTCCACGTCGCTGCCAGCAATGCGCACTGTTACCGAGAAAGGAATGTCACGTCGGCGAAACTACACGCCACGCTGTGTTCTCTTCCGGCTCCGGCAACTCCTCCGCCGCTTCCCCCAGCGCGAGTCTCGTCTCTCCCACTGCGCGTCCAACGACGTTTCTCCGCAGCATTTCCATCGTGTCTCCGTGACGCCTCTTGCTCCGCTTGAGGCCCCGCTCGCTTGTCCGGGCAATGCGTCCTGGCTTATGCCCGCTGTACCCGTTCTTGAGAAGCATGCCATGCACGTTGGTGGCTCGCTCTTGGCTAATAAAAATGCCAGCGCCGCGAAGAGGACAAGACTACGTAACAACCCCAGTCACGCATGAACGCAACCGCCAAAGTTAGTTGGGTACTTTTTCCCTCAGCGATACTTTTCAAATTTGCCCACAATAGATCCCGCAAACAACGAATGTGAGAGGAAGATAAAACATTTGTTGCTTTGCGTTGTCCCGATCTCCTTTCTAATACAATTGCTGATAATGAAGATCATAGACAATATCGAGCCGAGCTCAAGGGTGCGCCGAGACACAGGAAAATCGTTCGCGGAGTGCGGGAAAGCTGACGGTGAACTTGGAACTAGCCAGTTATTGGGCAAGTAATTAGTCATTGTATATAGCAATGATATCAAGATTGCCTCAGCGTAGTTACACTATCGCGGAAGCTATTAGGCTGGCATATTGTTCTAAACTGTTTTCCTCGTTCACCGTCATTTTTACGTGTATTTCTGAGTCTTTATGTGCAGATTGTTCGATCTGCTTCCAGCCCAGCAGTCAGCCTACTTTCTCTCCTATCATTACCGCTAATGAAGAGCCAATAGAGCCCAAATGGCGTAAGTCAAGGCAGTGTATTAAAACGCAGGAAGTTATTCAAGCACCATTTGGGCCACAAAATATTTCTGGGCTGCTAACAGTTGTAAACCTACATTATAGCGCCAGTATCCTTTTACTCGGCATAAACATTACAATGCTTTCATCCATGCAAATTACTTTTGCGTACTTCGCTGCCTATTTTGCCAGCTATATCTGCTAGAACAGGACTTGCTCTGTCTAATGTCTCATACCTTCCTAAAAACTTTGCAGCCTTTTATTCACTATAAAGTTTCAATAGCTTCCGTCACTTGTAGGAAAATGAGATGGCATACATGCCTTGCTCGCAATGCCTTCGAACTCTGAGCAGCAAAGAAGGCTCCCACAGGCCCTCAACATTTTTTCAAACAATCTGCGACCAGTCATTTTCATTCTTTCTGGCAAACATCCCACCAGGCAGGTGTGAGAAAGGGGCTGAGCAGGCCAGCCAGAAGGGTCCCTGTTGCAATTCGCCTACGTACGGGGTTTGTGCATACTCCGGCATGAATATACAAGATTGTACTCACTGCGTCGCCATTATGTGGGGCATGTAATACTTTATGAGATGTTCCGCACTCTCTGCTAGGGTGTACTGGACTCATGCGAACATATGGGGCAGAAACTTGGAGGTTAACGAAGAAGCTCAAAAAATAACATCCCAGTTTCGCGCGAAAGGCGAAGCACCGATTGCGATAGCAAATTAGTGGATAGTTCTGCAAAGTAAGGATAGCAGTCTTACTTGTAAATATTTGCTTGTAAATATACTTGTAAATATTTGCTTACTCACAAAATTAACAATGATATAATGGATAAGCGTGACTGAACGAGGACGCAGGAAGAAACAGACACACAGAGACAGCGCTGTCTGTGTGTGTCTGCTTCTTTCTATGTCCTTGTTCTGCCGCGCTTACACATTCTTTAATAGATTCAAACCAACTAGCCCGCCAACGTGTTTTAACTAAACTGCCAAGCACGGTGTCACATGTGCACAAATAAACATGAACACATCTCGCTAGCGCGGAAACTCGCTGTCAAAATGCTGGAGTGAGGAATTTCGGCAGCAGCAAGTGAATTCATCTTCGTGCATCTCTCGCTTCAACGCAAGCGAAGCGTTGTAAGCACAGCGCATACGAAGCTACCGGCACTACGCGCACTTTGCAAACATCGCAGTTTGCTTTGAAGTGATGCCCGCGCGGACGCGCACTTTGGCCTCGTCGCACATCGCTTTCAAGACACACGAGCGCCGGCAACGCGCCCCTGCGGCCTCCGCCAAAGGCGTTTACTACGACGTCCGCCAATCGCGTGCCCAATACCGTAGTAGACGCCGCGGTTGTCTCCACTCTGTACGGAGCGGTGGGCGATGAGAACATCGAAGCACCCTAGCAGCCGCCGGAGAGGAAAGCACCTCTTCCCTCGCCTGACCCCCCTGCCTCATGCGCGACAGGAGAGGGCACGCTTCCGGCCAACACCCTCTAGAAAAGCTTTGCAGTTGTTGTTCCGGCCCGCGTTTCTCACTCGCGCACGCGAGGTTGTTGGATTCAACCGCGTTCGCCGGCTTACCCTCGCACCCTTTCACTCGCTCATACAGCATACGGCGCGCGGCAACGGTTTTACCGCCCTTGGACTTCATACGAAACCTCACAGCGACGGCGACGCCAATGGCAGAAATGCGCCTGGAGTATTGCTATCGCAATTAAACAAGGTAAGGACAGCGCAAACAGCGATGAACCAAAAAATGTTTGGCGTAGCGTTAAGAGACAGGAAGGGAGCGATGTGGATCAGAGAGAAAACAGGGGTAGCCGATATTCTACTTGACATAAGGAGAAAAGGTATGAAGCTGGGCAGGCCATGCAATGCGCAAGGTAGATGACCCGTGGATCATTAGAGTTACAGAATGGGTGCCAAGGGAAGGAAAGCGCAGTCGAGGACTGCATGAAATTAGGTGGGGTGATGGAATCAGAAAATTTGCAGCGCAAGTTGGAATCGGCTAGTGCAAGACAGGGGTAATTTGAGATCGCTGGAAGAGTCTTGCTGTAAACCTAAGAATATGATGCTAAGGATGGTGATGAATTAACTCGTTAAAGAGCTCAAAGTTTTTCGACGCACTCCAGCATCCAGGCTGTCCAAACGCTGATGTGGACGAAGTAGTATTTCCGCGTGGAGACTGGACATTAAAGAGAGAGGTGTCCCTACTGCTTCTAAAACAGTTAAGTGATGTAGACTTAGCCCATGATTCGTAACGCTTGGCAGACTCGTTTCAAGGCGTCGTGCCGGAGAGCCGGCAACCCGGTTCGGCACCGTGCACAGAAGGGATCAGAGGCTGCGGCATGATTGCCTTCTGTCCCGCCTCGCTATGCACGTCGTCGTGGTCACCCGTCTCGCGTAGCGCTTCTGAACGGTGACGAAGTTTCTCAAAGCTTCCTGAAAGAAGTTGCACGGGCAGGGAAATTGCCGGCAGGTCTTGCAAGTCTAGATCAGCCTGCAGCAAGCCAGCACCTCACTCCTCCTCCTCCGTCTTTAATGTCCGCGGTTCTGTCTATGAAAGCACTTATACGAAACTTCGGAGCACTCTCCTGGTCTGCCACGGGCTGAGGTTGACTCATGTCTCTATCCAAATGTTATATACTTAATGTCTTGAACTCCAATCATTCACCATATTCACTCATCAGCGACTTCGGATGTATCACTGTTTTTGCAATGCAAAATATTTTATTGTGGCCTAAAAATTATATACCTAATCCTGTAATGAACAGTCTCTAGCTGTGAGAGGGTTCTTTTCCTTTTTCTTTTTTTTAAGCTAATGCTATCCAAAACGACTCAAAGATTATGCTTGTCACGTGCGAAAAACGCGAGTACAATGAAGCTGTACCTTAGTGCGCGCCAGCGTGCGTTTGTGTGTGTGCGTGCGTTGCAGATAATTATAGTGTGTTAAAGATATTTATTAGTTGCTGGTTCAATTGGTACATGATGATTCGCAGGAAGTATCATATGAAATAACATTTTGCCCATTCTAGCACATAAACTTTTCTTAACACATTGCTCGGGTGGTATTCCGTGTCCGCTGAGTATCTGCGTGGGCGCTCACCAGAACTGACTCCGTGATAAGCTAATACGCGTACGGATTTCTTTCCCACCCTTGTTATTTTTATCGCACTACCAGAGCAAATAATCAAGAAGCATTGACGTGATGTACCATCGGTGAGCAAAGCGCACACAAATAACAGAATTATCCACCGGCGTTCAAGGCCTAATTTCGTTGTTGGCATAGCCAAGGATTGTATGTTTTTATGATTTCCTATTTCTCGCCATATCTGATTAACTCTGCCCCTGAAGAATAACATACTTAATCTTCAGTGTTCTTCGGCTGCTTGTTGACGTCACCGGTGTTATCGTAACACGCCATTTCGCGCTCGACCTAGTTCTACAGCAATGAGGCTTCCAGACCTAGCGATACACGTGTGTCCTTTATATTGCGGCTCTCCATAAGCCGTCGCGACAGACAGCTAGTTTTGTTATGCGGCACACGGTAGAATGAGGGACCACCGTTCTCGTCCGCTGCACAAAATTGTCCCTCCTGTCACATCATATCATTTCACTGTCATTCTTGAGGAAGGGGCTATATTCATACTCCCAGTCCCGCGTTTTTCGTCGTTCGTGCCACGGCATTCGGGCGCATTCAATTTACCATTTCGTTTTCGTTATGATTCATAATGACGACCTCAAATATTCACATGTCGCGAGGTTTCCAACAAATTTTTACATGCAGTACTTGACTCTCTTATTCAGTTTGGGATCGCTACCACCTTAATTTAGCCCCGGGGTTTGCGAAATAGCTATCCTTTGGACAGTAATGTGAAACTTCATCGTGATTTCACCTTTTCTTTTCTTCTTACTTTCTTTTTTTCAGCATGACGCTCCCACGATTGATACTCGTATCACATAGATGTTAACGTAATATCGAAGTTCTTGTTATGCCAGAGGACGCCCGGCTATTGAGCTCTCATATACTGTTTACCTTTAATAAAGGGAAAATCAGGCATCCACCCGTTCGTAGCAATTGCTGCAAAAGAAACCCAAACGGGTTCCTCGAAAGAAAAGCCTCAGAGTTGAAGAAAAATTCGTCCTGGTCCGGGGCTCGAACCCGGGCCCACCGCCTTCCCGGGGCGACCGCTCTGCCATCTGAGCTAACACTACTTTTTACCTTTATACAAAGCCAGTTGACTGACTAGCTTTTTCTCTCCGCCAGTCAAGTTCTGCATACTAAACACTGAAATGTCCATTACTTTCTAATGGCATGACAAATACGCAAACCACGGGCCCGCGCATACTGCTTCAAGCTACGCTTGAAACCCAGGCGGGAACACAATTACCACACACAATGTAGCAATCCTTCCCAAATTGCTTCAAAAATTTTTGTTGGCGGCAACAGGACAGGCAGCCGCATTCCGGTACGTGCTCCTACTGCTACTGCCTCGTCGCTTTCTCTTCCTGTATTTTGTCAATTTGCGTGATGTCACTTTCCTGAAGATGCTCTTTCGAGCAGCTGCTTATCTACGCAGTAGATAAGCATACAGCGTCTCGCATCGCAACCATTAACCTTCACGTCCGTTCACGCCATTCATGTGAACTTAAACGTTATTGAGGAAGACTAGTTCATTCATAATTATGATTCCTTGCGCATCGACTGTCATTACGAATCTCAAACCTTGCACTTTTGACGGCGACACTTTTCTGAGATGAGTCAATGTCGTGGCGGCGACTTTTAAGAGTGCCGGGGCTAAGGTGGGAGCCATTAGCTTGGCCACCACTTGCAAGAGGTAACATTATTGGTTGAGGGTGACCGAACGTTTCTCTGAATTACAGGTCGCCATTTCTATAAGGCTGCCCGCGCTCACCCTCTAGATCATTGTACGATGACAACCAACCATTTCTTTAGTGTTTACTTTCCTTCTTCGGTAACAAAAGTAAACAAAATGAAACGCCTTTTGTGTAATCTTTCTTTGCAGTTCTTGTGCTAACAAATGTTATGTTTTCGCGCTGCCTGACTAGGCTCTACGACAATACAAACAGGAAGGCATCAAGGATTAAAGGTACTCATTAAAAACCACCATTACATCTACGCGCAGCGCATGCGCAGTCGGAGGTATCCATCAGGAGGCCTATCCTTTGATAAGTGCCGCTTCTTTACGAGGCTTCCAAGAGTATATTAAGATAAAGCGATGGTTCACACGCAATGCATCTAAACGAACACGTGCGGAAAGCTGTCGTCTCAGCTGAAGCAAATAGAGGTGTGTTTCAGTCCCCAAAATAGAAGACAAAAGTACTGTCGTGCCACGCACTTCCCACGCTTTCTATGTGCTGGCAGCAGCATCAGAGTTTGATGGTATACAAATACCGGTCCATAGCGCCTCAAAGTACGAAACGAAGTCAGTATGCTGCCGTGTTTAAACATTCGTACTGATGGCGGATTACCTATATAGAAGGCACTGGTTGAGCACTCGTAATATTTATTAGATAAGTACGTTTAAAAAGTAGCAGTTTCACCCGAAAGGCGGATCATTGATTGCGATAACAAATTAGCAGGCAATAGAAAGTAAGTATACTAGTTTTACCGTCCGTATAAACTTATAAACATTCGGCTGTTGACTAAAATAACAAGTACGGTGCCAGCGCGCACAGGGAACCATGAACACATCAAACTCGGTGACCGCGGACGCTCGCTGTCAAAAAGCTGGCGTGAGGAACCACGGCCGCAGCAGCGAGCGAAGGGACCTTCGTGCTGTCTCTCGCTTCAACGCCAACCGAGAGGTGAAAACACAGCACGGAGAAATGTACGAGCCGTCGACGCAACTAGGCTCTGCCATCAACGCAGATCGCTTTCAACATGCGGCCCCCGTGACCGTGCGCACTCGCGCATGCGCAGTCGCTGCCAGAGTACAAACCGCCCATCCCCTTCCTACCCTCCCCCCCGGTGCCCTGCGCGCGACGGAAGACGGCCCGCTCTCCTCGATCCCTTGCGCGTGCGAAATTCAGCCGCGATCATCGGCTTCCCGCACACGCTTTCGCTGGCACATATGCATACGGCGCGCGGCAACGGTGTGGTCGCCCTTGGACTTTATCACGGCGACGGCAGAAATACGCCTGGAGTGTTCATGTAACTGCCATCGCAATAAAATTAAGCAATCGAGCACCCGCAGTATAGAAAGGCACGGGCACTGGGGAAAAACAGCGCGCATAAAGCCGCTCGGGGCAAAGCGTCACAGCATTGGCATCGCCACATAATCGGGCGCTCCCCGCCGAGGTAAAGCACGTGATAAATTCGCCCGCAACCTCAATTCCTGGGGTTGTGATCAGCGGTACTGAAAGAGGGCGGCAGCTCCTCGTTGGTCTCCCGGATCGGCAGCGAATGGCACGCAGCGAACATGGCTGCGACACCCGTTCGCTCCGGGTCAGGAAAGTTGCCGTTCACCCCTTCCTCGCGTTGCGCTTGCTGCCGCCTGTGGCATGCCGCCTGCGTTTTCCCGCTAGTGTGGCAGTGCCTTAAAATTCGTTCATCGTTTTACTGTAGCGAGCACTTTCCTTTCATGTTACTTTCACAATCGTCTTCTTGCCACTATCTGCAGCTTTCGTTATAACTCACTTTCCTGTTCTTCCCCTCCTTCTTTCACTTCATGCCGGCCCTGTCAGTTTCGAAGCTGGCTTTTCATATTGCCGTTTGACTAAGTCATTCAACACCTGTGATTTATCTACCTGCTTTTACTGGTTAAAGGACCAGTCACCCGGTAGATTCCTTCTTTCCAACGATCGCTTCCACTCGAAGACATCAGGAAAAAATATTGAAACGAAATTACAGCAATGCACACTCTTTGTCTTCGTCTCGGCGTTGCTAACGGAGACGGAGAAAATAAGAAACTAGTTGGAGTGGGCACAGCGGTAAGATCGCGTTTCGATCGAACTTTCGCGAAAAAAGCATTAATGCAACAAAGCGTCGTGTTATCGGAGACGTCACTCCAACGTTTGCCGCTGAGGCCATCTTTCAGTCGTGCGCTGACTGGTCCGCCCTCGCCCACTTTCTGTGCCTTTTTCATTTCGCTTCCGTTTCCGTGTGCCGGAGTCGTTTTTCATCCCTGTGTTCCCCTACTTCTGTACACGTGCCTCTTTAGTGGCTATTACAACTTCAGTGCTTCTGAAACTAACCCAGAAATAATTATGGTGCCTGCTTGTAGTGCCTGCTTATTGACTTATTTATTATTTATGTATTTGGGGGGGACGTTCCAAAGCAACACTTCGGCTCTCATAGATGCCTTAGTTGACGATTCCCGAATAAAGTTGAAGTGCTGACGGTTTATTCAATGTGCACAATAATCAGCATCTATAATGGTACAAGAAGTATGACCTCTAATATCTCCAGTACAGTGAGTGAGTGAGTGAGTGAGTGAGTGAGTGAGTGAGTGAGTGAGTGAGTGAGTGAGTGAGTGAGTGAGTGAGTGAGTGAGTGAGTGAGTGAGTGAGTGAGTGAGTGAGTGAGTGAGTGAGTGAGTGAGTGAGTGAGTGAGTGAGTGAGTGAGTGAGTGAGTGAGTGAGTGAGTGAGTGAGTGAGTGAGTGAGTGAGTCAGCGAGCGAGCGAGCTAGCATATGACATGAAAAAGGACATTTATTCATAACAAGAATGTTTTTACTCAGATGGATCCGCGCTCCGGCCCACAATAGATTTTCTTATTGCAGTTATATGCCTGACAAAAAATAGTTTCAGAATCCCAAACCCCCAGCCCCTGTGTTCCGTTTGTGCAGCTTCATCTGACCTCATCTCATACTAAAGCTAATAAATGCAGGGTGTTTTTTTTTAGACAATACGGAAGTTTTACAAACAAAAATTCTATGGCCGTGGCACACCTGTCGTCTTCGCATACGAAGTCTATGGCGAGGCGGAAATAACTTTACGCTGCCTAAGTTACTTTTACAACAATATTTAACAAAAATTTTCTAATTAACGTACTTATTGTTAACTTGAGGACAGTTGTTTATATTGAAAACTTGTAGGGCGTCACAATTTATGTTCTATAAATCCAAGAAATCGCACGTAATTTGAGATTCTCATCTTCGAAACTTAAAGCCAAATCCAAGCAATATAGAAACTGAACCCTTTCCGCTGCGCCTCAGACAGCAACGCCCCTTGAAGAAGTGTGGGGCGACGTTTGAATGATAGCCTGCTGCGGGCAATCCTAAGCCGACACAAGCGGCATATGCTTGCCAGGCAAAACGTGCCGTATCAGTAGGTGCCGCAACTGGCCGAGACATTTATTTCTAAACTTTCTCGCCCTTGTCGTCACGAGGCGTTTCGGTCTGTTGTGATGGCGGGGCCGCCGTTTGCCGCGATCGTCGGCTTCCATCGCATGCTTTCAGTCGCACATACAGCATACGACGCGCGGCGACGGTATTACCGCCCTTGAACGTTATACGCAACATCACGGCGACGGCGACGGTGACGGGAAGAATGCCCCTGCTGTCTCCATGTAATTGCTGTTGCAACAAAAACATCATGTAATTGATGCGCACCGCTATTAACTCTGGAGAAAGTCGAGAAATGAATTCAGGCAACGCGCTTAATTGCTCGATGCGTCATGACATGCAACACTGCTTCAGATCATTGAAAGTTAGCACGAAGTCCTACTAGGTTTAAGAGAAGGATAATCAAACTAATCACCATTCAGAGTCATTCTTTTAGAAGTGAAAAAGAAGATTATAAAGAACATGGAATGAAAAAGATTACAGCAGCGAATAATTTAAAGAGCATTGCAAGGAAGAGACATGGAAGTTTATAGTGGCCCCGTTGGTTAAATCGGTGCCATAAACAGAGACGCCACAAGATTTCGCCTGATTAGAATTCGGTTCGGTTTGTGCTTCGGTCCACGCTGCTACCTGCCGGGGCACCTCAAACGTTTTGCAACAAGACACACTGCGCGCGAACAGGGTAAGAGTGCCATGCTGAAACAAACTCGCGTTTGCAAAGCCTTCTTTCTGCAGACGCACAGCGCCTGAATGTGTTTGCTTCTCTTGTACTGCGTGGCATCGGCTCCCGCTTAGACCTGGATGCAGCTTTTCCATCCTTCGTGACCTAAGAGAAGTCGCTACGGCGCCCCACGGTGGATACGTGACAGGGATTCTCTCGCTATGTGCGCCGTATACAGAAAGCGGCCTGTATCTCGTTCCCCGAAGTTCCTGAGACAGCGCCAAATGGCGCACGCAAGCGTATGTGGAGGCGGGAACCGAGAGAAGGATACTTGCTTTGGGGCGCCAGTGCTGTAGACACCGCCTCTATGTCGTCCAAGCGCGAAGGAAAAAGTGCAGCGGCGTGCCGACACCTCCTCGTGACGCCAACGACGCAGCAGGCTAGTGAAGCGTTGAAGCGGCAAGCGTCTTTTCGTTCTTTTTTGTTTGTTTTTTTTTTCGCTAAGAGCAGGGAAATGCGTAACTTCCTAACAGTGTGGTACGACTCATCATTCGCCCTTTGCTAGTTCCCTTTATTTGCTTACTCTGCTAGCAACCTGACTAATTTTTCTTTTCTTTTTTTTCTATTTCTATGACTTGAATAATCTTCCTCTCCCCTCTCGTAACTTTATTCTGTTGTGAATTTTAAAGTTATATTGCCACTTTTCAACCTCCCCGACTACTTCGAGTAGCGAAATGTACTTAAATGATCGTGATAACCGAAGGGGAGAAATTGAAGAACTTGCGAAGAAGCAAACCTTACGCAACTGAGAGTCTGAGAAATGCCAAACTGTATGCCTACAAGAGTTCGTTGCCCCCGAATCGTTTTTATTGCACCCTGTACGAAAGATTATTTGTGGACACAATAATAAATGAAGAACGTGAAGACACATAGCTGATTCAGTTTCATGGAACGCGTAAAATTTCATATCAGCTGTTGTGGGCCTCAGTTGATGATGCTGATACTTCTGGACAGTCAGCAGCATCATAGATTAGTGTCCGGGAAGTTTCTCACCACGAAGGTGCCGGCAATTCAAGAAAAATATTATAATCACACTGGCTAAGCGTATTCACCTATTAGAGACTATGCGTAGCCTTCTTTTTTCCTTTCATTTATTATGTATTCAAATATAGATGCTTTGTTTATTGTAACTCATTCAATTACACTGTATTCTATATACTACTCAAACCACGAATATGCATTAATACTGTTGTAGCCTGGTGGCCCACGTGTACTGATGCGGCTGGAAGAACGTGAAAGAAGCAACACCAATAACGCCTCTGTGTTCTATCTCCTCTGGCTCTGCTTCTGAGCTGTCTGCGTTACGGTAACTACTGTAGGGGAACGATGCGACCCCATGCTCGTAGCAGGCAGGTCTCAGTCCTGGCCAGCAGCGACTAACGACAGATGGCTCGCGTGTTCCTCGTTCACTTCTCTTGTAGCGCTAGCCTCGACGTCGCGGATAATCCCCCGCGGGAATTCCCATGCCAGAAAACCATTTTCGGGATAGCGGTTCACTTTGCATAGTGGGTACATATAGAATATTATAATTAGATTACTGTGTTTCGTTTTTTTTATTTATTTCGCGTTTACATAATGACATGTAATCACTCGATCAGTTACGCGGGCCTGTATTTGAGACGAAAATCACGTAGATGTATTGAGTAGTGTGGTCAGTCACATATCCTGATGTAAACCGTAGAACGTGTACGAAATAACACAAACAACGCGTCTGTGCTGACCTATCCGTATTGGTTCTACTTCCGCGCTGCTTGTCTGCGTCATGGTAACCAGAAAACTAGTTTCGGGAACGTGTTTCGCTTTCCATAGTGAGCATACATAGCCATCGGCTAAACGGATATGGAAAATAAACACAGAAGACAAAGGTAAGCGTAGGCTGCACGCAGAAATAAGTGGAAAACGACCAAACGTAGTCTCCAGCCACCAATGTTCGTTGGATGTTATGTACACACCACGATGTCCAATATTAGATATTTCCCACAGGGCCCTTCGGCTCTCCGACTGGCTGCTATCGTCCTCTTTTTTCGTTTGTCTTTGCTAGAACAGTAATAAAAGGCATGTATGTGACCGGGCTATGAATTTCTACTTTGGTCACGCCAGCGGGCAAAGTTTCTCGGTGCAGGGAATCAGCAAAACAATGTGCTTGCAGTGAGCGACAACAAGGCTCCTAACGTTACGGTTATCTACCACACTCTGGCCACCCTGTATACGTAATGCCTCATGACCTCGAGCGTACCGGAATCTTGGAAGAACGGTAACATAATCCTAATCCATAAGAAAGGAGACGCCAAAGACTTGAAAAATTATAGACCGACCAGCTTACTGAACGTTGCCTACAAAGTATTTACTAAGGTAATCGCAAATAGAATCAGCAACACCTTAGACTTCTGTCAACCAAAGGACCAGGCAGGATTCCGTAAAGGCTACTCAACAATCGACCATATTCACACTATCAATCAGGTGATAGAGAAATGTGTGGGATATAACCAACCCCTATATATGGCTTTCATTGATTACGAGAAAGCGTTTGATTCTGTCGAAACCTCAGCAGTCATGGAGGCATTACGGAATCAGGGTGTAGACGAGCCGAATGTAAAAATACTGAAAGATATTTACAGCGGCTCGACAGCCACCGTAGTCCTCCATAAAGCAAGCAACAAAATCCCAATAAAGAAAGGCGTCAGGCAGAGAGATACGGTCGCTCCAATGCTATTCACAGCGTGTTTACAGGAGGTATTCAGAGACCTGGATTCGGAAGATTTGGGGATAAGAGTTAATGAAGAATACCTTAGTAACTTGCGATTCGCTGATGATACTGCCTTGCTTAGTAACTCATGGGACCAGTTGCAATGCATGCTCACTCACCTGGAGAAGCAAAGCAGAAGAGTGGGTCTAAAAATTAATCTGCAGAAACTAAAGTAATGTTTAACAGTCTCGGAAGAGAACAGCAGTTTACGATAGGTAGCGAGGCACTGGAAGTGATAAGGGAATACATCTACTTAGGACAGGTAGTGACCGCGGATCCGGATCATGAGACTGAATATACAGAACAATATGAGTGGGCTGGGGTGCGTTTGGCAAACATTCTCAGATCATGAACAGCAGGTTGTCATTATCCCTCAAGAGAAAATTGTATAACAGGTGCGTCTTAACAGTACTCACCTACGGGGCAGAAACCTGGAGCCTTACGAAGAGGGTTCTACTTAAATTGAGGACGACGCAACGAGCTATGGAAAGAAGAATTATGGGTGTGACGTTAAGGGATAAGAAAAGAGCAGATTGGGTGAGGGAACAAACGCGAGTTAATGACATCTTAGTTGAAATCAAGAAAAAGAAGTGGGGCATGGGCAGGACATGTAATGAACAGGGAAGATAACCGATGGTCATTAAGGGTTACGGACTGGGTTCCAAGGAAAGGGAAGCGTTGCAGGGGACGGCAGAAAGTTAGGTGGGCGGATGAGATTAAGAAGTTTGCAGGGACAACATGGCCACAATCAGTACATGACTGGGGTAGTTGGAGAAGCATGGGAGAGGCATTTGCCCTGCAGTGGGCGTAACCAGAATGATTATTATTATTATTATTATTATTATTATTATTATTATTATTATTATTATTATTATTATTATTATTATTATTATTATTATTATTATTATTATTATTATACTCACATTGAGCATGTGGACGCTTGTTATATAGAGATGAGGATGGGAACATAGATGAGGATGCGCAACGTAAAGGTCCAGAAATATGGCGAGGGAAAGTGCTCGAAGAACGTATCAAAAGACGGAAGAGAATATTCTTTAATGTGTGCGGTAGACGATCATTTTACCGTGCTTATATAGCCTTAAGGTAGAAAGGATGGGCGAGTCGGAATGATGCACACTTATTAGCGCGAAAACGACGAAGGACAGAGGTAGAAGGCGCTTGTGCTGTGCCCTTCTACCTCTGTGTCTTCCGTTGTTTTCGCGCCGATTAGTAAGCACATATATATCCTATATTATGCTTTCCTCTCCTTCAAAATGCAGAGATAAGAATATTAACATATTTTTTTATTTGCTATGCTTCGTAGGGTAAAACACGACAAATTAGCAACAAGTCCACAAACACGGTACTTCGAGCATCATGTTGTCTGACGCCTTGTTAGCGATCTTTTTTTTTTTTTCGTGTAGCGAAGTAGTGTGTAGAGCGGTCTTGCTCCGCAAGCAAGCCCCATCGCAGCACTGCTAAGAAGAAGTCATGAATAGCGTCGCTAATCACCATATTGTTACAATATGAAGCCATACGAATAAAGACGCTAACTAAGAGGGAGAAACGTTGTACCATTACGCTGCGTGTAATATACACTGAATATACACTCACTAAACCACACCGACGCCAGCTGCGTTACAGCTATAGCTTCACGTATGTGCCCGAACAACCCGTGTCAGTGTTGATAGATGTGTACCATTTTCTACGTAGCGTTTTAAGCATGAATACAGAAATGAGGACACGAAACATACATCTGACTGCATATCACGGCGGTTTCCCTCCGTCATACCGCATTTTATTATTGGTCGTGTCTTCTACCGTGTGCTCTTCCGAAAAAACACTCGGTTATGATTATGAAAGCGTCGCCATTTATGAAGTTCATTACGCTTTACGTGTGCATGATATATTCCGTCGCCATTACGACTTGCCATCGAAACGAGGCTGGAACAAGGTCGCCACTAATGACACGATTCAAAACAACAATGCACTCAATTACATTTTACCACAAATGTAATAAGCTCTGTCGTAAATATCTTTTGTAATTTCTATGAATGATAATTTACAGATTACGTGGTTAATTACCTGCCTAAACCAATCAATAGTACGGCGCTGCCAGCGTCAACAATAGCAAAACATTTTCTTTTCAGAAATAAACTCCTAGTTGTTGCTTTATTTGTTTGTTTGTTAGCCTCCCCCTTTTCTTTATTTAACGTTGCATTGAGCATTATACCCTAAGCGCTTTAGACTTCGTGACATTGCGCGAGTAAAAATAAAGCCGACACGTGTAAGTTCCATATATTGCACATATATTGTGGTATGTGTGGTGAATGCAAGCAACCCAGGATACAGCGGCAGAAGCAACAGAAGTGGTAGCGTAGCGGCATAAGCTGCTCGAAGCTCCACGTAAACGTGAAAAAATTTGGTACCAAACGAAGACGACACAGAAGTCGTATTTCGAGCAGCAGTGGTGGCACCCGCCTTAGAATGTTTGTAATGGCCTGACAAGGGCAGCACGCCACTCTAGAAGTTTGAGGCTTTCCGCGAAACTCGCATGTAACGCGGGTGCACAAGGAGCATTTCTAGTGTAGTGTCACGGTACTACTAGTTTCATTTCTGCAGTCATTCTTTCGACAAAAAAAGAACACTAAATGTTTCCTTACATTTTTTGGCAGAAGAAAATTATTATGCAAACGCTAAATGCGTTTTCATCGTCGTGAGAATTAGAATGGGGAACGTGCCAGCGGTCGTGAAAGCTACGTTATGAGTTGAGTTACCAAAGAGAAACCTTCTCTGTGTTGCCAAGTAAAAGACTGATGCTGCATGTTCCATCATGGATGCGGAACTAACTTTACGGACTCGTATTACTCAGTCACTGCGGATCACAGTTCCCTCTTTTTGCGAACACCAATGCGCTCTCTTTTTTACGCGTAAGCGTATAGTATTCCCCCGCTTTGAAGATTCCGGATGCAGGTGTATCAAGATCGGCGATAAAATCTGGCACAGCGCCAAGAATGAGGTCTGCGACGCAGTGGTCACGGCGATTGATGGGTGACCTAGATAACGCAGAGGAATGTGAAACACACACACACACACACACACACACACACACACACACACACACACACACACACACACACACACACACACACACACACACACACACACACACACACGCACGCACGCACAGACACATGCATACACGCATACATATATATATATATATATATATATATATATATATATATATATATATATATATATGAGGGAGCATTACGTCACGCAGCGAGCCTTGGCAATCAAACGCTCCGTGAAGCCACAGTGGCGGCCCAACACGTGACCTCTTTCGTCGGGATCATGGAGGAAGAATCGAGATTTGCTGGGACGTTTGGTTCTCAGTAGCTATGCCAGTAGTTTTTATTCGGTGCGCGCTTGTTCAGCTATCCTATCGTGGCTCTGCCTGCAGAGCGGGAACACTAAAGTCAACCGCGCACTTTGACGTGTGATCACGTGTTGGGACACCAGGTATGGCTTCCATCGCGTTGCGGCGTGCTCCCCCTATTTTCTTCCTTCCTCCATGCTAGATAAGAATAGGCGAGCGGCGCTCCGGTTGACGTTATCGGCACAGCTGGCGCGGAGTGGATGGCTTCAGCACCCGACAAAACTCGGTGGCGCTCGGAGAGGCACCGAATCAGTTATGTATCGGCGCTTGGAAAGAACAATTAGAAACAAAATAATATAATAATTGGATAAATAATGACGGCAGAAATGACAAAAAGTACGCTCGTGTGAAAGAACTATTAGATAAACAATCAGATCCACAATAAAATAATAATTAGATAAACAATGACGGCAGAAATGAGAGAATGTACGCTCGCGCGAAATACGGATTCACTTCGTGGAACTAGGGTAGTTTTTTTTTTTCGTTCTTCTTCTTTTTCGAAGTATTACAACCTGTGCGTCGAATGCGTGTAGATTCTGAAGCGAGCACAGGAAGAATGAATTACCGAGTAGACTGGAAGTCAAAGCAAGGAGTAAATGGGGAGCTCCACTGGAGATCCGCTCTGCTTTGCCGCCGTCGAAGATGAAACCCAGATGTGCCGTTTCTCTTGCGCACCGATAACTCACTGCAACAGCTCCTCCCCCCAAAACCCCTACTGACCCGAACCCCATCCTTGTAATGGCCTTTTGAGGAAGCATGTGCACAGAGTAAAAAAGCGGAAGTATAAAGGGACCTGAGAGCAGTGCCTGCTCTTCGAACACGCCGCGACTACAATAATCCGATTTGGAGGCTACGCGATCATCGTGTAAATGGGTGTTCCATTATTGTCCCCGGGGATCAACCAGAGCACCCTCAGGAATCACCCGCAGAAGGGCGCGGAGCGGGGCAGACCTGCGCGAGGCCTGAAAATAAAAGTACATGGAAGACGACCCATCCCCTCGTCGTCGTTACCCGTACGCTTCAGAAGGACCAGCGGGCAAAAAAATAAAAATGGTAGGCTGCAAATTGATCCGATACCGAAGCTCATGATCAATTAAGGACAGCCTGTGAGCTCGAGAAGGTGAACAGCCGAGTTGATGTTTTTCCGAAGGATAACACGTTGCCTTTCTTCTGGTGACATGCCTGTGACAGCCTGTTATTCCTGACCATAAAAGCAGATAGGACACCCGCATAAACAGTGGAAGACAATATGCGTTAGCCTGTCTGAAATAATGATAAAAATTAACAATGCCCAAGATTATGTTGTGAAAATGGTAGCAAGTCTATAAACTATCGGTTAATATGTATTCTATTCTAGGTTACACGTTTACAAGAAACACCCAAATCCCAACTCGTTTTCAGCAACGAGCAAAGGCGACATATCACTTTTCGGGGTTGATTTTTTTACAGCGATAACTCTACTGGATGCACTCCCCTACTCGTTTTGATGTCCGTCGGGGTCCATCGCAAAAATCCCAAAGTGTGTTGCAAGAAGTTTATAAAAAATTTGCACAATGGCCCACGTGGATCCGAACCCCGGCGCAACAGAGCAGCAGTCAAGGGTTTCGCGTCTCAGCTACTCCATTCTTTATTTTAACACCTGTTTCTTGGAGCGCAATTCATTTTTATCAAGTTTAAACAAATATATAAGAACCACTATGGGTAATGTTTATGATTTCAAAACGTCAGTCATCGTTCAGCTGTCTTCACAACGTTAGAATTATTTTAAGGTGGGAAATTCTTCCATGCGTGGGAACCATGCCGGTGTAAACATCTGCGTTTTTTGCTGTTCCACTGCGTTTCTGATGTATTCCTTGAATTACTCCCTTGCTGGGCGTACATAATTGTCCGCACTGACACTGTAACAAAGAAAAAAATTCGGGCCAAACCATTCATATCGTGACGGATTAGCCAGCGAAGCCGTCGATCACGGGCCTTGCAACTATGGCCATACTCCGCGTCCAGAAACTTTCTTTGAAATTTGGAATTCGCCCCAGTGAAACTCGAATGAGGTGGAAATTCATGCTTCTGCCGCTTGGACGCAGACTCGAAAGACCTGGCTTCACGCTTACGAGCGGTCTCCAGTGCGTGATCTTCATCGGTAGCTTGCACTCGACGCCGACGATTAGGCTCTCGCATCTGCTCACGCTGACCTTCTTCATAGGCAACGTCATTGGCTGCATTCTCCGCTTTCGTACGGGCACGTTGTCGTTGGTTATAGTCGCGTCTCTGCTGTCGACGCCTCTCCTCGTACTCGGCTTGTTCTTCGGCCGTGCGCACAATGCGTGGTCTTCCCACTTTTCCCATTTTTGTTGGAGTTGCAGCTGCTAAAATGGTCTACCTCTGCTATGCACAATCCCGTTCTTACACACCGCGGCGGCTACTGCGGCGCACATCCCCGTGTTCTCGCGCCACAACTGCCGCGTCATTGTATTGAGGACAGGCGCCAGCAACGGCGGCCAGCGTTGTTGCACTTCCCCACTGCGCAGATTCGGCGCGCGGTTAAATCACGTGCCCTTTCTTCTGCGCTGTACTAATGTTCGTCATCTTTTTCTTTTCACTTTACGGACGTTAGCCTGGCTAGATACCCCCCTACGAGACCACGCAGAGCCACCACCTTTTTGTTCAATTTACTGACGTTAGCCAGCCCAGATACCCCTCCTACGAGACCACGCATACGGCTCTTTCATACAGGTCCGTCATGAATAAACAGCTTCGCTGTTATGCTGCTCTCGGAGAGAGAGAGGTCACGCTGCTACGTGCTATGATTGGCTGAGGTCACGTTCTATAGCTCACATACAATTTAGCAACGAGTCAAAATAACTTAACCGAACTCATCTGCAAAATGCGAAAGGCGAGGCAGGGAAAATGAAGCAGAAAAAGCAAAGCCAGTTCCACGCAGTGAAAGCTGTCAAAACAGCGAAGCTGGTAGTAGTTTTCTCAAGATCGAATACGTGTTTAGCGAGAGTTTCATGAAAGTCTTCTGTCTCGTTGTCGTCGTTTTGCTACATTCGAGCTTCGGTTGCGGATTGCGCACACTCTTCAGTTGCGTGAGGTTCTGATCAAACCACAGTCTACCACACGCCTTGCAGCTGCGGCCGCATTCACGGTCGAGGAATTCTCTCTTGAACCGTCCATCGTCACCCTCCGTGGGAGGAATCTCTGTGTCGGCGTCTCTGCTCGGTTTCCTTTTTCTTTTCTTTTCGCTTGCCTCTGCTGGCACTTGGCTTGGGTTGCCTTCTCATGAAATGGGGTGGTTGGCTTGCCTCCACCGGCACTTAGCATGCGCTTCCCGTTCTCGATCCTCAGTGGTAGCGGCATCCCTGCGCTGGCGCTTTGCTTGCGCTACTCGCTCTCGAAACTCGCGATTTACGCTACATCTGCTCTGCCAGTGTCGTGCGAGCTCCCGCTGCTGTTCGCGCCGAACGGAATCCATGGTGCGAAAGGGCGCGCGCCGGCGAAACACCTGCTTCTATACCCCTCTCCACACCTTCCTATGACTTATCCCCCATTGTGGGTTTTTGCCATTAACGTGTTAAAAGTACACATTCAATTGCGAACCGGTGACGAACAATGTTTTCCGCACTCGTGCGGGCATTATGGCTTCTTCACATGGCAGCTTTTCTACAGCGCAACGCCATCCTTGGCACTCTCCAGTGTGCCGAAAGAATGCTGCCGCGTTTTAAAGATAACAACAAAGGGAACTCAGTGAGCCGGATGGACGTATTGCATATTTTTTACACAGCAAGAAAGCTTTCCATGTGAAAGCTCATCACAAATTTACCAACTGAGAAATGTGATGTGCAGAGAAACTGCCAGGGAAGGAACGAGACGGGGCACAATAATGGGAGATCTGATTTCCCTGGGGAGAGTTTGATCATCGGTTCCACGGATGATCATATTCACTGCGGTGGCTGCGATCCCAAGTTCCTGCGAACCCAAAAGGGGATAGGCGAGATAAGGAGAAAGGAAAATGTGGGAAACGTACAAGGAGGAAGCACACACCTAGAAAACACAACAAGCCGAGAGCACGTAGACAAATATACGTGTACCAACAAAAATGCATTCACCTTGCTCTCCTCGTCTTTTTTTCTTTTTCTTTTCTTTTCGTTTTTTTTTGCGTCTAACCAGCGATAGAAGACTCCTTGACACCATTATGCGCTGGCGAAATCCGCAGGCATGTAGTAGCAAATTTTCACGGGATATGAGAATCGCGCGCATGGAATATGCCTGCAGATCCGCCGGGTGACGAGATACTGCACGTACGAAAGCGAACCAATGGTGTCGCGGCCCGTGCACAACCAACTTTCTTTGCCCGCTCAATGCCTAACTAAAATGCTCACTCACAGTGCTTACACCGTCTCACTCACATATTTATTCATTCTGTTCAGTGATGAGCGACTAAGGATGGGTATGCACGAAAGATTGAAGTTGCAGCTTAGAAATCGGAAGCAAGAATAAAAAGTAGACGAAATCGACGTTGCTAGAGTAAAGCCAACAATGAAGATAGCGCGTATAGGCCATGTAGTGAAACCTTCTTCTTAGTCCAAGTGCGGTGCGGACACTTTTGCACCCGCCATCTTCGGCATCTCAACAACGGCACCGGGTGCAGCTCTGGCTGGTAACAGACCCGCATCGAAAGAAAATATGGCAAGACAATTGAAGGCCAAATCTCAGTACTGAGCACGGGATCGGACCAAGAATTTCTCATATTTCTTGCAGAGGCTTCCATCTTCAGAAGGCCACTTCGACATTCGATCAGTAATGAATGTAGTGTTAACAGCTGGAACGCGTGTTAGACGTGCAATTGCCCCAGTCACGCATTCTTGAACATGCGTAAGATTACCCTCTTAAATTATTCGTTGAAAAGAGTACCCTTTAGAGCTTTCGTGCGTTCTCATTTATAAAAGCGACATGAAAGTAGCAATGTGCCAGATAAGAGGACCGCCTCCTGCTAAGTTCTGTGCATTTTCAAGGAAGAATAGAATTAAAGAACAAGTACGTCCCAACTGGATGTACGCACACGGGAATACACAGCTTGTATTATTTATTTATCAAGATCTCGGCCTTGGTGCCTATATCTGCTCGTCAACATTAAGAAGAAGAAAGCGCCGTCCGTCGAGAACTTCTCCAGCCTTGCTGCCCTTAAGCACCTTAAGATCTGAAGAGCTCAGCATTGGTTTTAGCATGCACCCCTTTAAAATACATATTTACCAGTGCATTAAGGCTAAACGGGAGAAGGAATGAACAGAAACTTAGAAAACCGCATTTGTATCTTTGTTTTTGCTTTTTCATTCATCAGTAAAACTTCTCAGAAGCTTTCGCGACAATTTGTAACAGATATAAAGAAATGTGACGTTTAATTTTTTAAAACGAGCTACAGGGCTGCCTTTGTTGCTAGCCTTGTTTTCTACTTTTCAATACGGAAGTTTTGTTTCTACGTTTTCTAGCGTTGTTGCTTTGCCAAATGTTTCAGTTAAAAGCCGCCTTCTTTCTGCTGGTTTGTAGTTTTAGTGAAGAGTTTTCAGAACTGTGAATAATTTATTCATGTATTCTAGCGTTGACGCGTTCGTTAGTGACAGGCTCCCTTCATATTATATTAGATGTTTATTTGTCTAGCAGAACGCAAGCAGCGACAAAATTGATATTTCCCCTCCAAAAAATGTTTTGGTGGAGAAAATACAATATCTATAAGAATATGTATACATATAATATTACAATGTAAAATATAATATAACTATGTATTTATATCCCCCCCCAAAAAAAAACAAGCTTAGCTAGATGAGTCTTCATCAAACCCTTGTCTACAGAGGCAGTACTACTTCGCTCAACAAACTTTTTTTTCGTCACCAA
Source organism: Dermacentor variabilis (assembly GCF_050947875.1). Lineage (NCBI taxonomy): Eukaryota > Metazoa > Arthropoda > Arachnida > Ixodida > Ixodidae > Dermacentor > Dermacentor variabilis. Next base: position 18,843,032 of record NC_134572.1, on the reverse strand, counting down.
TTGGTTTATATATCACTTGCTTCACGTTCCTCGCTGTTGTTTGGACACAAATACACGACATCTTATCGGTGCTTTTCCATAAAGGCTCATTGATATTAGGCCAACAGGACACCGATTTGGGTCTGCCGATTGTCGGCGACAGCGTTTTTTCCTTCGTGTCGGCGCCTCTGTCACATTTCATCGACGCAACAATCTGTCGACGGTCGGCGGAGAGCTCGGCGTCGTTACAGTGTGACAGAGACGCTAACACGAAGGAAAACACACTAGCTGTCGCCGACAGTCGGCAGATCGAAATCGGTGTCGTATTGAGTGTGAATAAACCTTAATAGTGCAACTGCAAGACCGGTCTTTGTCTAGGGACACACTACTGGAGCGCCAGCCTCCCCCCTTTAAGGATGCATACGGCTCTAAAGCTGCGTTGACACTGGGAAGCTTTCTATCGCACGAGTAGGCGGGGTCCGACTGACGACAAAATGGGCGCCTTCACATTCGAGCTGTCGTCCCGCGCGATGATATGTTCATTACCGACCGCCAACTCCTCCGAGGTGTGCTACGCATGCACTGAATTTTGCAGTGTCGCTCGTCACAGATCTGTTCCGTATTCGTGGATAGCGCGAAAGTATTTGGTACCTCTGTATCCAAAACGACGAACTACCCTGCACACACCAGAGGGTTGGAACCGACTACCTTGACTGATTGCCTTTGATCATGCGACATTCTCCATGTACACGCGTGCGTTCAGTCCCACTCCTGTTTTACTCATATTTCTATTTCCTCGTTCCCTTCCCCTGTGTAGGGTAGCCAACCGGGTGCTTTTCCGATTAACAGCCCTACCTCTCTCAGTTCATATTCTCTCTAGATTTCTGCGTGTGTGTGTGATGAAGTGGGAGGAGGGAGGGAAGTGGAGTAGTTGCGGCAGACCTCGAGAAAACGGTTCCACTCAGCATCCGCATCCAAATACATTATTACTGACGATCTATTTCCTCCTTTCCTAACTGTCGGGTAGCCAAACGGGCACGTCCTTTGTTAACCTCCCTGTTTTTTTTCCCTCTTTGCCTCTGTCTGTCTGTCTGTCTCCCTCTCTCTCTGTCAGCAAAACTCACCGAAATTCAATGTTCATTCAGTATTGTCTTCAATATTCCTACGTTCTCGTAGAATACTGTCGGGAAGCTTGCTTTATAAAAAAAAACTTATCTTTTGTAATCTATAAAAACTAAACAGACCGACGACGTTGCCATAAAACACCGACTTTCTTCCTTTCTTGGCGCGCTATAGATAAGCATAAAAGGGGCTGTAAAGTAGAGGGTGCTCATTAATCTTGGCCTCTATTCACGAGGACATTGTCATCAAGCTTAAGGAAGCTCCCAAGACATTTTTTTTTCTATTTATTCTCTTCAGTAGATTCGCTTATTGCCTAGGAACAAAAGCGCTTTCTTGCATAAAAGGGCCCTCCAAGCGTGAACTAGAGACAGCTTAAATTGATAACAAATAGCAACATGAAGTAAACTAATGAGCTTGGGAGTCTGGACACGAAGCATTCGAGACACGATAAAAGGTGATCGAATGACAATACCCTTTGAGGCATCCGAGAAACGTGAGGTAGCGCGCACCGCGTTCTCACAGACATATGGGAAAAGATAGTTCGTTAGCGCAAAAGGCGGCAGTATGCAGCGACAAGGAATTAAATACTAAAATTTAGAAACAAAGATGCCCAACCATTTCACTTTGTTTCAGAACATTTTTTAAGCACTGCCACTATGCTACGCGACGCAACAAATTTACGCGTTCACGTGTCGGAAGTTGCTTCTTCGTCTTTCAGTATTTGTCACACTTCCTGATAAAATTAAGGAATGGCGTTTATCAAAGCCGCTAGAACCAGTGTCGTATAGCACGAACGAACCACACTCACTCTCCGGCTGCGCCTGTACAAGTGCTTTTAGGGGCCTTTATCGCGAGTTGCGTTGTTTCGTCTTCAGTGCTTCGTCTTTGGCTAATTAACGCACAGGAAAGCCAGCCGATAAAAGCAACGTGATTCATCGACCTCACCGCTTCCGCTAATTACATAGCACAGGCATCTCACACCTAGTCAGCTGCTCCTAATTTTAATATTTTCCATAACTGAATTTGTGCGCTCAGATTTTTCCTGCGGCGGCAACGTCCACGCTACGTTCATCCTTCCTCGTGCCATCATTAACTGCGAAGTCTGCGTTGAAAGCGTTCTTCGTAATGAACGATATCACTACGATATCAGAGTGAGAACCGTGAACACCGCGATAAAAAATGCGTCCATGTCCCATGTCTCCTTTTTTTTAACATTCTCCATCAACAAGACAGCATGTCAATTCCCACTAGACATGCTTTGCCAGATAACGCTCATTATACGTTATAGAATGTGGGCGAGTTAAGCTTTTACACGTACCTGACCGTTCAGTTCCTATGTTCTGATTTGCTTTTGTTGAGTGCAATTGTCCTTGTTTCTAATTTTGGCGGTATAAGAGTTGTAGGACGATCTAACCGCTGGCATCCAGTTGTAAGGGTTGTAGTCAGGCGTGAATTATGTGGTAGCTGGCCCATGCCGTCGCCCAACTCACCCACGCTTGGGACGTGGTTCTAGGGAGGAGCTTGGCTCTTCATCAGGAACTAGAAGAACGGGATTTATTTACATATTTACATTAAACACTTAGCGCAAGAAAACGGCCATCACATCAGATTTCAGTGGATTCCGAGTCACTGCGATATACACAGCAACGAACTGGCCGATGACGAAGCGAAGAAAGCACTCGAAGAGCCAGTCACTGCTTTCAATTCCTTATTCAAGAGCGGACGCCAACTGCCTCCTCTCCAGTGTCATCCGAAAATCGACAAAAAAAAGCAATGCGACAATCCGGATAATAGCCACAAACGGCTCCGGAGATTGGACCCTACAATGAAATTTAGGCTGCCACTGAAAATTCAACGCAGCTGTGCCAGTCTTCTGCACAGACTAAGACTGGGGGTAGCATTTACGCGCGGATACGTGCACCTCATGCGACTCGCTGAGTCTCCAGAGTGTGAGTTGTGCAATGTTAATGATACTATATGTCATGTGCTTTGTGACTGCCCTAAGTACGTGGACGAGCGTCAAAAGTTGAACAATGACCTTATCAGAATCAGAATCAGTTTATTCATGACACAATGGGGATAATTACAGCATATGTATATACAGAAGGAGGTCCCGTAGTTAGAAACTGTGTCTCGACAGCCCACCATTGTCGGAGGACTTTATTTTAGGCCCTTGGCCAGACGCTCAATCGAGTTTCAAGGCCCTCCAGGCGTTACTAAACTTTTTAAAAAGTACGGACCTGGACTGTAGGCTTTGAGCATGGCACATTGCTTGCCATATGTTTTACATCCTCCTTCTCTCTTCATCGTCACTCATCATGCGCCTCTTTCTTCCCTCTTTCTTTCACTCTTCCCCTTCTTTCAACGCACAGTAGCTGGCTAGAGGAATATACCTCAGGCCGACCTCTCTGCATTTCGTATTATTAAACTTCTCTCTCTCTCTCTCTCTCTCTCTAATTTAAGACAGGAGACACATTTCGACAGTCTAGCATGACTCCCAAATGTATCACGAAAGACGAAACACGCAGCACGAAGCACACGAGCTCCAAGCACACCGCTTGTCGAGCACACATCTGCTTAAAAACACTCTGTCCTCCCTAGATTCCTAGGTGAGGGAAAACTGCTGTCCAACCTTCGTGCAATCGGACCGTCCACAGTCATTGGAGGCGTAGTCGACCCGCCTTTGAGGGGTAGGGCTCACACACTCCCAGGCGCACTTTGGGTTCCCAGAACTCACCGGGTTGAGCGGGTCCTCGTAGCCAGATTGTCACGCTTGACCCCAGCCGGCGCCTCTTAATTCCAGAGCTGACTTCTCCGGTAGCCGCCACTACTGCTAGCAGACTGTGACGAATTCCGGGGCCCGCGAAAACGCACCGCGAAACACCCTTTTCCGAGAAGATCTCTTGCTGCAAATAGACCATGAAGGCGACAGTGAACCAGGTAACAATACACGGTCCGCCAAACGTGTCTTGACTTGCAGGCGCCGTCGAATCGACGAAGGAGGCGCATGGTTCATCAACTTTGCTGCGGTCTCCAGCTCTCCGAAGGAAGTGCATGGCCTCTTAACTTTCCTGGCGTCGCCAGTTCTCGGAAGGAGGTGCATGGTCGGTTAACGTTGCCGGCGTCGCCGGTTCTCTGAAGGATGCCACCCCCGCGGGTCGATCGAAACAAGCGCAGCGGGCTGAGATAGGTTTGCAGAGTAATGCCCCTGCAGGCCGATCCTAACAGCGGGAAGTTTAGAAACGTGTCCTTGTGCCCTGCTACCTACTGAGCATCGGCTTCGCGCTTTATTCACGAATTAAACCACGTATCAGCTTATGCTTTATAATTTTCTTAATGTCTAGCAGTTGTGGACGATACGCTTGCACTGCATGCTCCACCACAGCAGCATTGGCTTCCAGCAGCTGCTTTCTATTTCCTCTTACCTATTAACTGCCTTCAAATCCTCTCCCTCCTTGCTTTCTCATCTCTGTCTTATGAAAACCTCCACGTATTGAAGTTTCCTCGTATGTCGCATGACGCTAAGCATTCTTTTCAAAGCCGCGAAACAAGTCCCGCACAGAGAACGGAAAACATACACAAGCGTCCCGTTCTCTCTGTGTGCTGTCTGTTTCATATTGTGATAGAGCGGGCAGTAAACCGCACATTTCCTCTTTCTCAGCATAGTTTCGGTAAAGGTTAATCCTGTGGGGCACAATTAATATCATTCATTATAACTTAGCTTCCTCTTTGGACAAATGACTACTACATGATTTCACTTTCCTAGACTTTGCCAAGGCGTTCGACAAGGTTCCACACCAACTGCTGCTCCTTAAAATCAGTGCCCTAAATATATATCATAACATACTGAAGTGGATTGAATGCTTTCTTACTAACCGTACCCAATTTGTAGCTGCAAATGAGTCAGTGTCGCAGCATTGCGCTGTTCAATCAGGTGTACCACAGGGCTCCGTCTTAGAGCCATTACTATTTCTAATATATATTAATGACTTCCCCAACGCAATTAACTCTTCAACTAAACTCTTCGCAGACGACTGCGTCGTTTACCGTGAGATAAGACATTCACAGAACTATTTCATCCTGCAGATTGTCCTTCACATGATCTGAAACTGTGCTCCAAGTGGCAAATGGTCCTTAATCCAACCAAATGCAAAGTAATGGTAGTTTCTCGGCAGTCTAAATCATCCAACATTTTCCAGTACAAAGTTAATGAAGTTCGTCTGGAAACATTTCCCTCGTATACGTATCTCGGTGTCCATGTGGCTAATGAGCTCTCCTGGGATGCACATATCTCCAAAATCATCAGTAAAGCGAATAGAGAGAAACAGACGAAAGGGGAAGGGCAGGGAGGTTAAACAGAGGGGGAAATCCGGTTCGCTACCCTATGCTGGGGAGAGAGGAGGGGAGAGGTAATGTTATAACAAAGTAGAGATAAAGAAAGGAGCATAGTCGGTCACTGTCACTGTCACAGTCGGTCACTGTCCGCGCATACTGCCACCGCACAGCATAGTAGCACTTGCAGCACTATAAACATCTGTCCAGGCTACAGCCGCTTGTCCATAAAATGCTAGAATGCATATGCAGGAGCTCTTCACAGGACCCACAACACTTAAAACTGCTTGTGTATAAGAGAGGTATTATAATTTATTAGAATAGCAGAGAGGTCGGCCTGGAGTTAGCATACTCTGGCCTGCTACTCTGCCCTGGGAAAAATGGAAAGGGCACAAAAATGAGGAATGAAAGACGATGAAGAGGACAGGAACACGGGATGCATATATACATTAACACAGTGGTTTCCTTAAACCTTTGTTTCTACTCCGGTTATATTCAAGTAGTCCAGGACAGTCCTTGTAGCTATTGATGCTACTGTAGGGTCATACATTGCAGACAAAATAGTACTTTCAGACAATATTTGCCTGTCAGTGCCTGACAGTGTCTGCTAGCTCAGAAGCCAGCGTCTTCTGCTGTGATGCATAGAAAGGGCAGCCACAAAACAGATGTTAGAGTCTTAGGCAGTTGGCAGCGTTCACAGTTCGGGCTGTCCGCATGGCCGATGAGATGTGCATAGCGTCGAGTGAAGGCCAAGCCACAGTGACCAGCTACCCATTGTAAGGTAACTGAGCGTCCGTTCCTCTGAGCAAGATCGAATATCTGTAAGACGTCTAATGCTAGCTTGTAATACTGGCCTCTCCTGGAAGGAGAATCGATGGCTGGCAGCGCTGATTTTGGTGTCGGAAAGCACAGTCCCTGTACGTGGACCCCGTACTGTCAGAAACCACAGTCCCGGTACAAGTTCAGCAGCTGTTGATGTCAATTTGTGGTCCAGTTTGTATTGGCGGGATGTGTCCAGGTGAGGGATCACAAAGGCCGCAGTCGAGGCGCATGGGGTAACGGATCCGTCTCTGTATATGTGCACAGTCATCATATAGTCGAGCCAAACGGGCCAAAGTGAGTTGTTTTAGGCCAGTGGAAGGGATACGCGACTTCTTTGAAGTCCCAGGTATGTCAAGGCGCACCTTAAGTCTATGCATTGTCCACAATGGTATTTCAGAGATGACGGTAGGTGAGAAGCCTGAGAGAATGATGTGCCTGTGAGTAGTGAGACATCATGAGTAGGTGCAGGTTGGTCGTTTTGCTTGAATTGAAGACAAGGGATGGCACGTGCGTAGAGTCAGCATTCGGAGGTGAACTCGAAGTCGCTCACAAGACACATAAATTTCAATTAGATAGGTCCGTGATTCCTCTATGGTGCCGGAAGTCGATGTACACCGTGACAGGCCTAGGCATATTTGCAGAGCTTGGGCCTGAAGGCTTTCCAATGACCGGAGACAAGCGGAACGTGTATTGGAAAGCACAGGCATGCTGTGTTGTAGATAGCCCACAAACAACGCCTGATATAGCTGCAAAAGACTTCATTCAGAGAGGCCCCATCTTTGTCCAGTGTGTATAAAACTTCATAGCTTGGTCTGCAGTGCACTGACGTGCTTCGACCAAGATAAACTGCGGTCAATGACGACGCCTAAGTATCTATGATGCGTAACAGCCTGGATCACTGCTCCGTCAATGAATATTGGATACCGCGTCATTGATTTCCTTGTGAACGCCATTGTAGTATATTTTCCTGTGCAAAGTTGCAGGCTTTGACGGCGTAAGCATTTCAATGTTGCGGTTGTGGCCCGTTGTAGTCTTGCACGCATGTTCTGGTGCGTTACTCCAGACTGTCCATATGCATATATAGTCCGCGTACGTGCTGATGTTAACATTGTCTGGGAGTTCAGCTCCAAGGCCAATGAGCGTGGTGTTGAACAACATAGTACTGAGAACCGGACCTTGTGGAACCCCCGGCCAACTTGGTGTGTGCCCGGCTCACCGTAAGCCGTCGACACAAAACAAGTACGTCCGCCAAAGTAGCCGAAGATCCACGCATAGATGGATCGATAGAAACAAACTTTATTGTAAATCCGGCAAATTTTAACGACCCGGGCTCAGGTCTCCCGTGAGGGGACATCGAGGCCTTGCCTCCTCGCCGCTTCTCGGGCCCGCTGGACTGCCCACTCTTGTGTTTTGAGGTTGGAACTGCGCAGAGCAGTGGGCCACTTCGGTGCAAGGGCCTCCGGAGCTACTGCAATTTTAGCTGAAATAACAGGACACTCCCGCAACGTGTGCGAAAGCATCGCTCTAGTTGCCTGACCTAACTTGCGTAGAGTCGGCCACCTATGTCAAGGTCTTCAAGCGCATCAAGAATGACCTCATGAAGGACGTTATCATAAGCGCCTTTTATGTCAGAAAAAATTGCATCCACTAATCGGCGACGTTGTTTTTCCTGTTCTATGCATGAAACGAGGTCGATAACGCCGTGTATAGATGAACGCCCTCTGTAAAATCAATTTATGAAGTCTGGAAAGCTGGCATTTTTCTCCAAGAGCCATTCCAACCTTGTCAACACCATGCGTTCCATTACTTTGCCGACGCAGCTGGCTGGAGCGATGGCCTTATAGGAAGAAAGCTCGTGTGTGCAATTCCTTGGTTTCAAAAGAGCCGCTAAACGGCTGCACTTCCAGTTGTCCGGAACTGTCACTTCTGTACAAAACATTCATCAGACCGAAGCTAGAGTATGCCTCATCTGTATGGGATCCTGGACAGCACACACTAATAGTTAGCATGGAATCAGTACAAAACCGATCACCTCGTTTCATTGTTTCTAATTATTCACGTGCAGCTAGTATATCTTTAATAAAGTGGAATCTAGGCCTTGATAATTTACAAGTTAGACGAAAGGTATTTTGCCTCTCTTTATTCCACAAAATGTCCTTTCAGAACAAACTGTTAAAGCAAGAACTTTTAAGAGAACCAGCTTACGTGTCTTCCAGAATCGAGCACCTGCAAAAAGTTTCCGTTCCCTTTAGTCGAACGAATACATTGTTTGATTTTTTTTTTTGCCCAAGACAAGTACCGAGTGGAACCACTTTCCCTCTTCAGTCCTCTGCATAGAAGACACAACGATTTCAAAGGCTGCCATTAGTGACTACATACTTCCCACTAGTTGAGTAACAATATCTTCACGAATACTTTGACTGGTGCTTGTTGTTTTTCATTTGCTTTAATTGAGTGTACCTGTTGCGAGCTGTCTGTAACATTTCTTTTTTTTTCGTGTTAATGCTTTGTTGGTACTGATGTTTTCTTTATGTATATTCTACCTATCCCCTCTATAACGCGCAATGAGTCTTGAGGGTATCTCAAATAAAAAAATAAATAAATAAATAAATAAATAAATAAATCAACTTGCCCAGCAACAAGTCATTTGAACTATAGCTCCAATAACACGTTTCTTCCTATACCGCGTCTTGTTGGCGGTGCTCCACCTCAAGATCAGAATTCATGCGGAAAAGAATATACTCTCAGGGGGACAAAAGTGATCATAGAGTGATAGTAAAATACGATAATCTGATGATGATAAAGTATTAGGCTGATAATGATGGTGCTGCTGATGATGATACGATTATCACGATGATGATGATGATTTCAAGAATTAGTTTCTTGCCCACTTAATTTACTGATTCAAATACAAGTAAAATTAAAGTTACGGCAGACAAAACGCACTTGTCGTAATCAACGTTAGGGATACTTTCGTAAACACTTAAATTAAAAGCTACGCAAAGAGTCAGATGAAGCATGCAATTCTATTTTATGTCTAAGAATGCGCAAAGAACTGTACACGTTTTTCTCCCATTGCAGAAGTTTTTATTCACTTGGCAACGCAGTAACGTGCACGTAACTGTTCATATTCCGCATTGCGCTTCCCAGCATAAAGGTCACCGGTCTTCCATGCAACGCGGCAAGATGCAGACCCCCTCAGCACGCGATTCACGCTACAGCGGCCTACGCTGTCTCCCAGATAGGCCCGATTTTCGTTACACCATCTCCCGAATCGGTACACTGTGCTTTTACGCTGTCTCCGGGATCGGCTAGGTTTACTCGGCGAAAAACCCATCGAATAGACAAGGTTAACCAGAGGGAGGAATCCATAAAAAACGTAAGCCGTAATCAAGAAATTACACCCTCGGAGACATATGTTTAAGCAATATAGAAAAGTGGATGCGTTGGTATAAGTTGATCATTTCGAACTGTAGCGCAAGAACAGTAGTGCAACAATGGTTACCTAAGTATCCTCACCGCAACAAATATGTCTTCTCCATGTCATACTGTAAAAAAAAGAGAAAAAGAAAAAAAACGTCGTGCAAACACACGATCGCTGCACTCAGGACAGCATTTTCATTAGGAAATCAATAGCTTAAATAATTGCCACGAGTGCAGACACACGCACGCAACGTTTCGCTCGTGAGACCAGAAAACAAAAGAAAGCTTTAAAAAATTCGCAAACCACGTCGCTCGCACTTCTGATGACGCGTTGATTTTTTGTGAAATTTTTTTTAATTATTTTTTGTTTTTGTTTTTTCGTGAAAGAAATTTTCCGCGTGTGCGTGTGCACTTGTGGTATTTATTTAAGCCCTTGATCTCGTGATAAAAATTCACCCTTGAGTGTAGCGATCGTGTGTGTGCCTCCTCTGTTCTTGTGCTGTTTCTTTTATTTTCTTTTTTTTCGACATGGCGAACATATTTGATGCGGTGAGCATACTTAGGTAACCATTGTTGTTGTTCCATTGCGTAAGTTCTTAGAAAACAGAGTGAGCCATCTCCACGTCGGCAGGATTAGTGCAGATAGCTGCATAAACCAGTTAGTCATGTGCGTACTGTACTGTTCATATGAGCTATTCGACAGAAGCAGCAATGGTCAGCAAAGTCTTGGACGGTTCGCGAAAGAAGGTTCGCTTTGAAAGAATGCTCGCCACAGGCGTTGGGAGGAATTCGCTCCTCCCAAATATGTGTGTCCGACTGTGCGCACGTCAAGTGAGCTTCTAAGGTGCGCCAGTGCACGAGCGGGTATAAGAATGTCGTCTGAGAAGTGCAAGATTCGGCGAGAACTATGCTGAAACATGCTTGAAGTATTTATGCCGTTGTATGTATAAGCATTTTATGCTTGGAATAGTTAAAATTAGCTTTGTTTCTGCTGTAGAAATACTGTTAATATTAGCACGGCAGCTAAGTTGCAAGAAAAAACATTATACCACTAACGGCGAACGACACCAGCCTACGTCATGATGAAACTAAATATACTGTTATCACTGCTTTATTAATTACAAACTTTAAATAAACAATTTGCGCATACCTCAGCTTTTTTTCTCGCAATATTTCTAGCAAGACAGCATTTCTTTTGTCCTAATCGTTAAGCGACACATTTGGTGTCATTTATAGCCTGGTTCGCGCAAAACCAAAAATAATTTAAAAAAAAAACTTGTCGCATTACTACCTCGTCATCGCAAAAGCCAGCCGTTGCAAATACGTAGACTGGGTTTGCCACCTATCAGCACCTATAATAAAGAACGAACAAACAAGGATGCATATGTTTCACTAGAGAATAGCGAGAAAAAAATGCAATCTTATTGCAGCATTTGAGCAAATACACAGTTGTGTTAAGCGCTAAAGCTTTTTTTTTTTTAAGTTGTTAGAAGTAATACCTACAGAAGAAACTGTAGGTGCACGGAAATAGTGACGCAATGTACAACGGCTGTTTTCCAGAGTTTCCTTGGTTGACATGAGGAAAGATGGGCGAGAAAGAGGAGCTATTGAGGCTTTTTTTTCTTTATTTTTTTTAAGCTCTACGCCTATAAGAATCCAAAGAATAAAGGTTAGTATACACATATTGTATGCTGTGCGTATAACAAGAAAACATGTTGAAACTAATACGCGGTAAGATAGTACCCCGAAAGCCATACCACGAAATCACACTAGCTTCGCGGTGCAGGCGGACCACGAATAAGGAAACACCTAAATTTTAGAACAAAGCATTGTTTTTGAAAGCAAAAGTGCAGAACAAAAGCGGCAGCGTACATTGCATGGTTCCGTAACACAAAGGTGAGGAATAGAAAAGAACGGGCAGCTTCAAGAGACAGAAAATATGGGGATTTCAAGAGAGCCGAAAGAAAAGAAAGGTGAAACGCATCGACTAGAGAGGCAAAGGCTGTTATGCAGAAAACCAGCGAGGCCGATCGGCCTGTTCATCGATCGCACAGGTTCTCGTGGAATCTTGGCTGATTAGAATTCCGTTCAAGCGTTACTCCGCATTTCCTTTTTGCCACTGATCCCATTGCATCCTCATAGGATGTACGACGCGCGTTCAATGGGAATGATAAGCGTTGCGAAAGACAAAATAAAGAGCATCGTCGCAAGGCTTTGTTCCCCGGCACAGAGAATACGAACAGACCCCCCCCCCCCTTTTTTTTTTGCTGCGTACAACCCCAGTTTCCTGCCCATGCATTGCGTGGCGGCGCCGGCCTTCGTTCAGAACGCACACGTGACCCGCATTTCCGCTTATTCCGGCGATTCGCGGTGCATGGCGTCGGCCAATCCTGTCGTCGTCCAAGCTGGCAGACTGCGGCGAAGGCAGCGAGAAAAGCGCGGGAAACCGGACGTATTGCGTGCAACAGGGCTTCGCGCCAGTGTCTCCTACATTCTTTACGGTCGGTCCGTTTAGTGCCGCGGTCATATGAAAGGTAATCCAGGAGCCGTAGACCAGTTAGCACGCCGATTTCTTTTTCTTTCTTGTTTTTTAATGACAACGCATTGCCACCTGTACGATGTTGGGATCTCTTCTTTTATAATTCCGCTGTACACGGCATTATCGCAATAACTTGATAAAATGAAGATAGCAGAGGACCAATAATGAGAGACCATATTAGAGACAGTCATGAGTGACAGTCATGTTACTTATAGGTGCCTGAGACAGGTGCGAAAGTTGAGCTACCTATTCGGCATATTGTTTCCAGTTTTCAGGGGAAAAACGCTCGAAATTCAATACGCCGCAGAAACTAGCAGTGCCACCTTTTTTTTTTTTTTTTTAATGCGGAAGTGAGTATGAACTCTGCGGATCTAAATTCTGCATTAGGATAGGATTTTAATCTATTGTGCTCAAAAAGATGTTAGTCTGAATTTTATAATAAGTTGCCCAATTACTGCCTCGTCTCTGTCACACAATATTCCGTCCTGATAAATAGAAACCTCAAGAAATTTTATTGTCTATAAGCAGTTTGGTGCGGCAGTCACAGGTTGCAGCGATATCGTAATTAAAGCTAATGAATACGCGTTAGTCTACTCCGGTAGCGGCAAGACTTCCAGCTTTACGGCAACTTTTACAGATGGCATATCATTAAAGGCGGTAGAGATTGTCTATGCTGTAATAAGGTTTCTGTTACCGGTTATGTAACCGGCCCATTCCAAGTAATGGACATCCGTGGCCAGTCAACAGCGCAGCGAATTCACACAGCTCACATCACTGCGCACGAATTGAAAGCCGTAACCCATGAGTTACAAGTATGATTTACCGCAATGTTTTTACTACTATGATCCTCGTTAACGAAAGAGAGAGGCTAAAAGAGTCTCTTGTCTGTATCTATAACGATAGCAAGACTGTTGAGGAATTCTTCTTTGTCGATTTTAGCCTTTCAGCCCTTTGTCTGAGCTGCAGTTTAATGTCTGACCGTGAAAATTCTTCCGCTACGTTTTCAGCACTCAGAAACATTGAAGTTTAAAATCAATAATACTGTAATTTTCAGTCAAAGCTATTGTGTGTCCAATAGACATAGCATTGCGTTGTCCCGTCAGGCTTCCCAGTTCTGCTGGAACGATAATGAAAAAAATTGTTTTTTCAGGTCTCGAATGATGCCTGGAGTGTTATGAGGCGTATCTGGACATTATCATTAGTTTTAAACTTCGTCTCTCATGAATTCAAGATGCACTTGGCTCAGGGTCACCACGTCCAAAATGTGAACCGTGCCAAAAAATCTCAGAAAGCAGCCAAAAATTTAGCTAACTATGGCCGGAGACAAATCTAGCCATAAAAGTAGCCAAATTCTTGAAAAACGTAGCGTTCGTTTTTATTCTGTTACTATAAAGACATTATCACATTCAATGCTTAAAGCTATATTAGTAAATATAGGAACATACAAAAAGATTATGCAACGTGTATAAATGACTGAAGCTAACAGCTCATTGATCAGGTTATAAGACTAGAATGTTAACCACACACTAGAAAATTCTCACACAATCAGAATCGGAACTGCAATTCAGGTATAAATGTTTAGGATCATTTTGGGAATCATTCCTGGAAGGATATCAAAGCTGGGAGCTGGTAAAATTCCTCGGTCGCAGTCCGAACTTTATCCTTAGAATCGAGACTAGATTATCAGACATTCTGTTTCTAAACACTGCTTACGCAATAACCACCCAAAGCGAGCGTGCTTCCCCATGAAGAGCTTGATGCGCTACCAGTTTGCTTCTACAATCTGCGGCGCAACAATGTACAGCAGGCCTGACGCGAAATGTCAATGCGAAGATGGCCCACGCTGTGACGTCACTAGTACGAAATGCACTGCATGAAATGAAAGCGCCCGCATCGGCTTGACGATGATGATGGGCCAGCTTGAAAAGACCTGAAGTGCCGGGGTCGTACGGTGGCCTAGATATTGCTAAAGTTGCTGCATAATGTGAGCTACACAAATTTGTATCAAATTTTCACAATAGCCAAGCTATTTCATATGTAGCCAAAAAGGTAGCCAAGTAGCCAAGGCAATTTTTTTTTCCGCAACCAGCCTCAAAATGAAGCCAATTTGGCGCGAAGTAGCCAAATTTGGCAACCATGACCAGGCTTTGTAGCATCTCCTGAGCATCGAAAATGCCCGAACGGTGGACAGTGGCGATATTTCTGCACATCAAGGTAGTCTACCATAGTTCAGAACACCACGCTATCAATGATGACTTGGGACCCGAGCAACAATATGATCATTTTAGACGAGAGACTCTTTACTGAATCCTCTGGAGGTTTGCCTGGCGGCATGCCTAGCATGCTATCATGTGACACTACTCTGTGCGCTACTGTGATGCTATTGTGTGCTGCTTTGTTATGCTACGCTTTGTATGTGTGTGTGTCTGTGACGTGCAGTCTGCCCATCATTCCATGTCTCATGACTCCCGCCTGAGCATTTTAGAGTGCTCAACTCAACCCTAGCTACGAGCATTTGCCAAAAGCCAAGAAAGCAACCAATGTTGTCGATATTCCAGAGTGCTCTCACAACGTAAAATACATTATATAAAAGGGAAGTACTGTTCTTTCTGATATGATCTGGCCTATAATGCGTCGTGTGCGCAGAGACCAGTCGCTCGTGGATAGTACCGGTCTTGCATTGTTCCCAGTCTCATTTCCTGTTATGCGAGCGTGACCTAAATGCCTTTGCAGCAGTTGGGTGACAATGGGCCGTTGTTCTTCTGTCCCTATGCGAAGACAGTGGGCCTTGCCTTCAATATGACGGTGTCATTGTGGCATGCCGTCGACGGTTGCAGGGATGAATAGGCCCGCAGGAGCCTGCATTCGAGCCGCCGAAAGACGCTGTTTGTCATCTCTTGGAAAGAAACAATACAGCGGCTTCCCTTAATGAACTGGGTTGTTTTCTTCTGCTGCTAATAACTGCAAGATTGTGCCGGAATGTCAGTTAGGCTCATGCTAAGCCAATTTTTCAGCATGCGTATTAGCCTCAAACTAACGCCGATATTGCTTGTTCCCGCTGGTACGCTTGCGCTCCTGTGGCGTACCGACCAAGTGCACCGTTTACTCTTTCTTTTACTTTTTCTTTTGTTCTATAAATTTTTGTTACCGTTGAGGTGTCGCTGATAAATAAAGTACAGTAAAACGTCTCACAAGGTGCACAGATGGAAATTTTTGTCAAGATCAGTTCAAACCAGGTATTTGAGATTCGCGAAGGCTTTCTCTTATCCTAAATCGGCGAACTTCTGTTAAGGAAATGGAGGCTGCTGGCGCACAAATAACTTTCCACGTAATGTTAACTCTCAAACCTCGTTCTCGAACGCTAAATGTCTCAGTCGCTAATTCAACCCTATTTTCAGATGCCGTAAAGGGGGCTGCGCAAGCGATAATGCCCGCGAAGACGTCGCGTGCGATCATCCAACCATTTTCTTTTTTTTTTTTTTTCTACTTCATTTACTCCAGTTCATTGCTTCACTTCCGGTAATTGAGACTGCGAAAAAAACGGACAAAATAAATAACGGTAAAAGAAGCGGAAGCTTCGGCCTAGCAGCAAGCCGTTGAAGCACCTATGGTCTTGCAGCGGGAAGAGTTAGCGGAGCGACAAAGCGAGGCTAATGCTATTAGCGAACAACCGTGCGCGGAGCGTTAACTGCGGGATGCTTGTCCCAGCTAATCGAATATCACGCCATTACAGGCCACCGGCGATTGCTCTTAAAAGAACTCTCTCCCTATTCTTGTTTTTTCTATGCCAGAAAACATCAGATTCATCTTTTTTTTTATTTATTTTCTCACTTACGTAGAGAGGCCCAATGGTCAGGTGAGTGCTTCCATCTGCAAAGCTAAGACCACATTACGCACAATGATGTTTTGTGATAGCGACTGTTCACAAGAGCGTTGAACACTCCTTTGTGGCCCTGTGATCACTGAATGACTCCTTCTTATTTTTTTCCTCATTTCGTGTCCCCCAAGTGTAGGGCAGCCAACTGGGCGACCTTGGTTAACCTCCTGGCGTTTCTTCCTCTGTTTTGCCCCTGTCTCTATCTCAAGAGCGTCATTTATTCCCGCGATTACGTAATATCACGCAATTGTGCAAAGCGCCAGCTGACGATGCAACTGCAAGCAGCACTGTGGTCGTCCACTTGGGTTTCAGATCACACTGGTATTCGTGGATGCGAGAGGGTTGATGAAGCAGCGCGGGCCTTCAACCCCTTCTTCGCACCCATTCACCTTCACCTTCTACATCGCAACCGTCCAAACCTCAGCATGATTTCCACGACCCTGATAAAGTCCAGCACTCCAGCAAAGTCCAGCACCCTTAAGAAGCAACTACGAAAGGAAACCATCAAAATACAATTCGGGGATCTTACGCGCTAAAGCCACGATATATTTTGAAGAACCCCGTAGTGTGGGACTCTGGATTTCTTTAACACCTGGGTTTCTGTGACCTGGGATTCATTAACATGCCTCAGCGCACGGTATACGAGCTTTTATGCATTTCGTCCCCATCGAAACGTGGATGCCATGGCCGGTATTTGAGCCCGCGCCATCGGGCTTCGCAGCGCTATGCCAAAATCACTACCCCAGCACAGTGGCTAACGACAGATGCACCTACGATACGCTGTGCCTCCGAACTACCACCCACAGCCTCCTAGACTACCCGGCGCCGAAGAAGTGCTTGTTTTGCGGCTACAACGTGGATTTATCTCACACTTACGCGAGACGACGGGCGGCAGAAAGTCAACAAGATGTGTACGCTGATGATTACACACAATGGTCCGTAGCGGCGGCCACACATAGCCGAGAGAGAAAACAAGGGTAGTAAAGGCAGGGAGGTCAACCAGAACAGCATCCGGTTTGCTACCCTACACTGGGGGTGGGGGAAAGGGGAATAGAAAGAGGAAGAAAGGGAGAGAGTAAGCACTGAGTACGTGTGGGATGGACACCATACACAAGGACACTATAAACGGTCTCTTAAGCCCGTGCACTTCAAGTACTGCACTAGTGCACGAATCGCTTTTCGAGCCAGTGACGGTTGTTGCCACGGTCCGAGTATCTTTGACTCGGTGAACGGTCTCGAGTCCAGTCGTCGTAAAGTTG
The DNA here is from genome assembly GCF_050947875.1 of Dermacentor variabilis. NCBI lineage: Eukaryota > Metazoa > Arthropoda > Arachnida > Ixodida > Ixodidae > Dermacentor > Dermacentor variabilis. The sequence continues at coordinate 18,825,679 of NC_134572.1, read as the reverse complement.
CCCGCAGAGAGAGGCGTTGGACATCGTAGCGAGGGCAGGTACACAATAGGTTCTCGATGGTCTCCTCGCACCCACAGGAGTCGCACATCGGGCTCTCGGCGATTCCCATATGGTAGGAGTATGCGTTCGTGAACGCCACTCCCAGCCACAAGCGACACAACAAGGTTGTTTCGCCGCGGGAAAGGCTATATGGCAGTTGTAGCCGTAGCGTGGAGTCCAGTTTACGTAATCTGCAATTTAAGGCACTTAAAATCCAGAGATCTTGTGACTTCTTGCGTGCAAGTAGGCGAAGTTCTCTGGCAGCGTCCGACCTCGCCAAAGGTGTTGGACGCGTCTTGGTATCTTCGTGGGCACACCAGGCAGCCTTGTCAGCTAGGTTGTTGCCGACGATGCCACAGTGAGCAGGAATCCACTGAAAAATACACTGCAAACAACATGTACGACCTACCGCCGAACACCTGATGTGGGACTGTCCGGCGCATGAACTGGTGCTGGGAAAACAATTACGCCAAGAAGATATGCCTGGCTGAAAAGTGGATCCGACCATTGCGCGAGCTAGAGGACTGTCGAGCCGCCGTGGAGTCTCTCCTTGCTTTTGCCAGGAAATATGTGCAATTGCAGGAGTTTATACGTCCTGTCCTTCGCAGCGCGCCTTCTTTTTGCAGCACAATTTCTTCCTTTTCTCTTTTAAAATATTACATTTCGCCAAGCAATGAACTCATTCTATCATTCTCTATCTCATAGTACGAAGACTAGCCTTGAAGCCAAATGCTTTCACTAGGACTGAAATCGCGGATTCCTAACACGTCTGCGCTTATTTATTGATAGAAATCGGCCATTCATCCAGAAGTTGTCCACTCGAGAGTCTTAATACCATGTCGTCAGTGGATAAAAGATGCTATTGTTGAATGTGTAACGAAGGCAGATATTGGGTTAGCAAAAGGATAAGGAGATTATCTAACCTCTTAGTACTAATGTACTACTTAATGTAAAAGTCCCAGTGAAACTCCGAAACCCCATCTGCTCTCTGTAACCGAATTACTATCCGCATGGCACTTCATAGACGTCGTCGTCCAGAAATACAAGGCATATAGCAGCCAGAAGACGAAAACAAAACGAACAACAGAAATGGTTAAGAAAGTAAACAGAAAACAATTTCAAGTTCTTTTTTTCCGTATCAGAGCACGCGCCCCATAACTTCACGTCGGGTTAAGGAATTGGGAGGGGTTAGGCCAAAGAAAAAGTACATGCCAGCAGCTTTATTCCTTGTGTTGAATGAACAGGCGCGTTCCTTCTGTGTCGTTCAGTTTTTTTTTCTCTCTATCTGCCTTCTTGCGCTTTCTATGCTAAAGCAACGAATAGCCTCGTCCTTTCTCTAACCTCACGTCAGCTCCATTTCTGTTCCAGAACCAACGGCCGTGTTCTTACATCTGCCGAAGCAACAAGACACCGCCTTTTGCTTCCCCACATATATTCGGCGTCCTTGCTCTCCCTTCTGGTATTTTACTGTCGACGTATCCCCGTGGCCAGCTTGTCCATACAGGCTAACCACGTTTTTGCGCGTTCCAACAGGCATCATCTCTAGCAGTTGGGATCCTTTTCAACGAGTGTACCTCCTCAGAAACAAATTCTGAACGAATACAAACGAAACTGATAGGAAAGCCGAGAAATGAAAGAACTAAACATATGCGACCAACAAATGGAAGGAAGTAAAAGAGAGAGAGATAGCGAACAGAGCGGATCTCCCTGAAGACTTCCAAAGGGCCAGAAGTACCTCTTCGCTTCGCATCCGCGGGGTAACTTTCTCGATTGGCTATGGATACTCTTCGATCAATGCGGCAGTGCGTAATGACATTGCTCATTAGTCTCAGAGCACCACCCGTGCTGCCATGGCCACCGTTAGTGCCTCCGTCAGGAATTTCATAGAGATGTGTCTTCGATGGCCCTGAGCAAATGGCGGAACAAATCTGTCGCAGTAAAACTCCGAAGCGCTATCTGGCGGCGATTCGAGGTCATCGCTGAAGATGGCACTGCAGATTGCAGACTACTTCTTTTTGAGCCTTTCTTAGTTGCTTGAAGGTGGAAATCTGACTAAAGTCGTAGCAAACCCAATACAAGTGTTCAACTGAAAAAAAAAAATTGCATATTATACATGATACCCCTCGTGCCCAAATGCGTTCATTAGGAAGACTGCGACCGAGACGCTTTTTCACGCAACTGACATGATTTGCTGTAGGGTGCAATGTAAGACTTCTCAAACGCCGTGTCATATTCTGAAGGTTTTCAGCAGTACATCGTGCAATCGGGGCCCGGTTCAGTTCACAATTAGGTCGCGGATAAAATCCCGTACGGATCGCATTCCCCAATTTAAAAGAAGAATAGTCAAGGGAGACGAGGAAGTCCTCAGCATCTTGGAGGTGCTAGTGCTGAAGAACAAGATGCACACGAGACGAAAAGTTGACAATGCAAAGAGGAAGAAAGACAAGGCTGAGAAATTTTTGAAACTAGCGTGTATTTTTTTTCGCCGGTTTCGTGAAGTTCCTGCGTGCAGTCATTGCTTTACGTGTCATAGCAGGCTCCAAGTGTAGCGTGTGATAATATTTGAGAACATGGCCGGAGGTCACCGATCTTCACTCTCTGGCTGTTACGAAAACCATAGCGATTTCTTGTCCTTGTAATTTTTTTGCTTCTGTCGTTTTGTTTCCTTTTCAGCGTCACGCACTCTAAACGTAGGTAGCATGCGTCAGCTGGCGGTTTCCATTCGCTTTGTCTTCTTTAACTCAGCGTAGTTCTTCTGTCGCGCTTGTCCTCCTGCGGGCAAAATCTTTTGATTTAAGATATAGCAGTCATAATGTGACGCTAAGCCAGCTCGTAATTTGTTTTACAGAAAGGTTGTTTTGTAGAGTTCTGAATTTTCGAAAGACACACGACATGAATACGAGAGAATAAAGAAGCTAGTATCCAAAGAGTACACGGGTACAAAAGTTTCCTTTTTATTCGTGTTCTTATGTCCTAGGGCGCCTTTCAGAAACCCTCGTTCTCACCGCTGATGACAACAACTCGGAAACGCAATAATTCGAGAGTAAGCACATACGAGAGCAGAGATGTGGCTACAAGTCATATAGCGTTCGTCGGCACATCCTACACCATTCAATGCGTAACCGCGCGTGACGTCGAATGGAGCCCGTAATGATTTCGTAAAATCAATTAGCAGAATGTGCCCTCGCTACTTTTTAAAAGAAGTTTCGCTTTACTGAACGCCCGAAACCGGTTCTCGTGAAGAAATGTGGCCAGTTATACGGCATAAATGCCTTCAGTGCGATGTTTTTACTTGAGAAACATGTCACGAACACGTCCGGTCTTTAATTCAACAACGTCGACAGCCGGCCACTTGATATGTCGCGTTCAGGGAGCGAAATGAGCCTGAGAGGAGCACGGCAAGAACGGGGTGAAAGTTTCCAGTCAGGCTGATGAGCCGCATGACCAGCTGGAGGACCACCAACAGACGTCGCCATGGATACGGAAAGGATGCTGTGCAGGCGAGTGGCGTTCGCAGCCCCGGTGGCGCTCGGGCTCGCGAACTTACAAGTGCTGAAAGATTGAAGGAGGGAGGAAGCAAAGTGGCGACGGCGGTTCTAGACAGGCAGACATGAATTGCGCCTCTTGGCCACAAAGGCCCATGATTAGGCGCCGTTGTCCTTTCCAGCCAGAAGGGGAACTGCGCCCCGTTTTTGTACGACGGAAAATCGCAAAAGTGCTAGGAGCTCGGAAGTCGTCGGCAAAACAGCGTTTTGTGCCGGCCGCAGTGTTTATGAGAAGTTGAGGACGCAATAGGAAAAGCGGTTTGCTCACACTGATTGCAGTCGAAAGAGCGAATCATCAGACGAATGAACGGAAATAACATTTTACGTGTGACAAGGTAAAAAAGAAAAAGAAACCATAACATCATGCTTGCGCCATAAGGACGTTTCGCAGCACCGAGCAGGCGATAACGACCGACATCGCGCGGCTCGTTGTGTAGATGCGTCGTTTGTAAACAGCGCCTCGCTGGACAAGAGCGCCCTCCGCAGCCCATTGCGTATGCATGCCGTGGAGGGAGGGAGACGCCAAGGAAACCATGTAAAGGCGGCTGGAAGATCGCCACTGACGCAACGCACAGAGTGTTCTGTGGCGCCGCGTCGACAGCCAGAGAAAACGAGGAACGCACACGGCTGTGTTTGCGTCCTGTCGTTGTCACATATCGCTTGGTCCTCGCCAGTATAGCAGTGCCCCCTTCTTCCTAAACGCGCAAAGGCACTTTCCTGAACGCACAGTCTCTCCCTTTTTTTTTCTTTTTCTATCTTTCATTATTTCTCTCTCTCTCTATTCTTTTTACAAATGAGGGCGAGGGGACGCTAGATCCCGGCCGCAGCGGCGCATTTCGATGGACGCGGAAGGCAACAGCGCCCATGTAATCTGCACTGGGCGCACGTTTAAGATCGCCTAGTGCTCAAAATTAATCCGGAGAACCTCACTACGGCATTGCTCATAATGAAATCGTGGTTTTGGCACGTAAAACCCCAGAATTCAATACAAAATCACAATGATCACTGTAGACGAGGCATCAAATGTTTTCTTTTTCTTTTTTAATGTCGTCGCAGTTATCTTTCTCTAGCCCTTTAATTCACCTTGTTTACTTTTCTTTTTATTCAAAAGCTTGCCTTGCGGCAACAAGATGACTAATGCATGCTTTGTATACATGTTCGTAGTCAGGTGGTGGTCAAGTGGGCGCCTTGGTTTCGCCATTTATTCGCTTAATTGATTATTGTGACATTGAAAAGAAGTCAGCTGCACGCCAATTAAATTAAAGTTCTATCGGTACACGCAGTATATTGCGTCACCAATGTGTTGTTTTTCATTATCTTATTGCTTATAAAGCATTACTCCGATAAGTATCATTGCTACATTGTAGCATGGTTTCACAAGAATTGAGTTTATTGCTTAATGGTCTATGCGCACGCCTGCATAATGATGATGAAGATGACGACGACGGACCTCTCTTATGGCTCGCGCACTCACTAAGTAAGATAGGCCAAGAATCAGGAGGCAGACGGTAGCTCTGCATTTTCGTTCCTTTTCTTCCTTCTTTTTTTTTTTCGTTATACACTGGATGCGGCGTAAGGACTCGCTCTTGGATGGCCATTTTTCAAATTTCACATAATTAATTGCACTCGTTAGAGAAATCTGTCCGCGAAATCACTGCCACACCACCACAATTCGTGAAAGCCACACACAAAACGTGGTAATGTCCGGTACACGGACACATAAAAACCGGAAAACAGAGTGACGCTCGATTAAGCCCTCTTCGCATAAGAAATCGGCCGCCTTAATTTTTCGGAGAATAATTTTTTTTTCTCTCATTCTAGATTAGGACCAACATTTGCTGAGAAACAAGAAAAATAGTTGTTACGTTTAACTGAACTACCAAAACATTTACAGACGAAAGGTATATTTGCGATAATCTTATATAGGTTATTAAGAAAAAAAGTGAAGTACATTTTTTTAGCGTTGGTGTAAACCAAACCCAAAATCTCTATGAGTGTTCGACATCACAATGTAGGCATCTTGTAATTGTATTGTAAATATAATCATCGTCGTCGTTATCGTCGTCGTCGTCATCGTCGTCGTCGTCATCGTCGTCGTCGTCATCGTCGTCGTCGTCATCGTCGTCGTCGTCGTCGTCGTCAGCTTATTTTATGTTCACTGCAGGACACAAAATACTGCAGGACACTGGCCTCCGCCAGTGACATTCACTTACCTATGTATTATATCCTATCCCTGCAAATTTCTTAATACCATCGCACCATTTATTTCTCGGCTGCATGTCCTCGATTGCATTTCGCTTCCCTTAGCGTCCCGTCTGCTAGCATAACAAATCATCTTGGTTCCGTGTAACCTAGCCCTATTAGAGTAAGCGAGTGGGTGCAAAAAACAGGAACTCGAGAGATAGGTGAAGTTAGGACGATTCGGGGTTAGATTCGGTTTGGTTAACGCTAGGTAATCGGGAACTTCTCTGAGATACATCTGCTTTGCGGTGAACTTGAATAAGCTCATTGTTACAGCCACCCCCGGTTGCAGTTCGCTCTGTTTTATTCTTGCATCTCAGGCCGTTAGATTTACAGTTTTAGTTGAGTCAGTGGACGAGACAAACCACAGGTGTCCACAGTCTAACAACCGACGCGGTGTGCCTTGTGCGTGCGTGTTTATACTGTACGCATCGGCATTTGCTCAAGCGCGATGCATAAATTAAATTATGCGCAACCAATTAGAGTGTATTACCAGCTATACGCCATGTCGCCACCAATGCCATGGCACTGCTGCTTCGAACAGCGCATGGAGGTTCTTGCAGTATCACAAATCCAATAGCGTATAGTGCGTATTTTCTTGCGCCTCTTGGTTTTCTGAGCCTGCATCAGTTCCACCCAATAGCCATCAGAACACGCAAAAGTAGATAATGGGAGCTGCAAGTTCCTGTGCGCTTAGAACATATCTCGGTTAGGTAAATTACTGCGGGTGCAAAGGGAACCCAGCGAAAAGGATCGCCGGCTTGCGGCGAAGACAGCCGGGGTTGGCCATCTGTGCGCTGTCGGTTTAGCATACAGGGGCGCTATAACGTAAAACTATTCCAAACCTTTCTATTCCAATTCTGCAATCAGCCCTTCGCGATTGGACCACCCCCATTTCACCTGTCTGTCACGCGACGTCACGAAAACTGCGATAGCTCCCCATTTGATATAACGTGTACACACGGATTATGCATGATTTGACCGAACTAAAGAAAAATAGCTATTTCGGATTCGACGCCTCTTCGCCATTAGCCCTCGGCTACTGGTCAAAAGTTCTCGGGCTGCGCCCACTTCACCTGCCTCTCACGCGACGTCACAAAACCGCAAAAACTCACCGCGTCAAAGTGACGTGTACGCGATAAAGATGTATTAATATGCCGAACAAAACTGAATTTTCTTCAGAATAGCCGCAGGCTGCCCCGTTCCAAAAGGAATAAAAGATAGATGCCGCCGATCGCTCACGCATTGGCTGCTCGCTCCTGTCGGTGAGCATGGGTTTATTTGCGTGTAATAAGACTTTTTGCGTGGCCGTGCAGCGTTTTCGAGCACTTTCGGCACGTTTATGACCTCGTTCTGCCAACTCTTCTTTGCTGAGGATCCGTTTTAGCATCATTCTTAAGTTTCCGTTGCATGCCGCCGCGATTTTCGACCGGCCACCGCAAGCAAAGTAAGGGAAAGCGGACCAATCGCAGACGCCGGCGCCACCCTCTTCATCCGGTTATCAATTTTCAGTGCAGTTGCTCGGCCCTATCGAATCCCTCTCCACTTGAGCGTGCTCCTCGCTTCTTGTGAGCCAATTAGATAAGACAAGTCGCTCAGTGTAGGCAATGTTATTCGTTTTTCAAGCAAACAAAAGTGACCTCCTATGAACGAGGAGCGCGTTTGATTGGTCTGTTCAGACAACCCTGCGGGTGACCGCCCGATGCTTGCGTCGGCGGTTACGCAAATTTGACGTCAGGAGATTGGAATAAAAACATATTGGAATAGTTTTACGTTATAGGGCCCCAGATCTCGTTGTAGTTGCGCACAGTGGTAGGCAGGGTGCTTGACGGTAGCTCCGCGATCTATGGCTGCAGGAAGCTTTTATGAACGTGAAGAGGTAGAAACGCTCCTGAATGTGAGAGCTCCGGCCAATTAACTTCTGGCACGTTATACGACCTATTAGAGAAATGATAAGCGGAAGGATTTCCGCCAGCGTGCTGTGCAAGTACGTACAGTTCCGTCTTGAACATTTCACCTCACTGTCATATTCACTTCGAATGAAAACAACAGTGTGCATTCTGTGTGCCATGCAGTGCTACTATTATTTATGGGTGAGTCTCCGTATGTCTGGAGTGAATGCAGCAATCTTACGCGAAAACATTATTTATTTATTTATTTATTTATTTATTTATTTATTTATTTATTTATTTATTTATTTACACAGTACTGCAGACATCAATGCTGCCCAAGCAGTTCTGTTCAAAAGATGGGCTTCAACAGTTTATTAGATATAGAGAAGATAGAATACGCAAATGCCTTAATTACGCTGCTAATATTCGAGCTTTTGAATAAACAAGAAACTACCCATTCAAATCGAATTATATGCTTCAGCAATGCTCACTTTCTTCGAAAAGAAAACCATACCGAAAAACAGCGCAGACAACAGAACAAGGAAAGGATGACAACATGGCCAGCGCCCGTGTTGACATGGTTGACATCAATGACATTGATTGCTTTGAAGGGGCCCTTTCCTAACGTGTGTAGGGGGTACATATCTATCTTTATGCTAGATTTAGCCTAGTTTATCCTAGCGTTATCCTAAACCTCGGTAAAGGAGTTTATTCGTGAATTACAGCTAGATTAATAATACTAATTTAATCAAAGCATCTTTGTCTTGCTGGAGATCCGCTTATCCCCCCCCCCCCCCCCCCGAGCAGGATTTATGGCGTCGTAGCTTTTAAGTTCACCTTTTCTGAACGACAACAGCAGTTGTTTTCACTTTGCATTTCTTACTGATGAGCTTAATGTTCATCGTGTGCTGCTATATTTCTAGTAATCACACAAATATAGGGATCACTTTAACAAGAAACCCAGATGAGCAAACTCAAATTTGCAAATAGGAGGACGTCGATGAATATCACAAGCCCACTCTTTTTACATATTTCATTCCCCCGTCTATATTTTCCCAAATCATTGGAGAACACGCAACATCCATCATTCATTTATTCAATTTCTGAATCCGCATGATCAGAAAACTAGGATTTTTTTCCACTGAAATACCCGCTTGATGACGAATGCTGGACAGAATTGTACCCTAAACTGCATAGAGTTTTCAAAGGTGTAAATGGAAAAAGTACTGCCAGAGAGAAAACGTTAAGGGCATGAAATGTCTAAATGTGTTGCATATTTAAAGTCTTTAAAGGGAAGCTGAAGAGTCTGTCGAATTCAATAAGACGCTCATTTACGGATGCGGGAACCTTATAAACCATGAAGGTAATTTTTTTTTTTGGGGGGGGGGGGATTTTTCACTTAGGAGCGACGCAATCGTCGGTTAAAATTGCGCTGTAACTCCGCCCCCCGTCGAGCGCCGCGCGCTGCTGCTGACGCTGACGATGCGAGCGGAGACCGGAAACCGCGGCTCAGTGACGTCAACACTGGCGTTCCGCTCCTTCGCAGTCTCCGCGACCGTGCCTGACCGGGCTTATTTCTGCGTGCGTGCCGTCCTAATCTGCTTCGCTCGACCCTACATTCCTTTATTTGTGTGTATATAGGAGTGGTAGTTGACGTGCACAGCATCAATTGAACTTGTAGGCCGATTATGCCGGCGTTCTGTGCAGCCTACGCTTGCACGAACAGCAGCGGCCGCGACGATGTTCCGATGTTCCATTAGTTCCTGCAAGACGAGAAGCTTTCAGCTATGTGGGAGGCTGCTGTGAAGCGAAACAACTTCAAGCGCTCAAGAACAACAGTGTTGTGCTCTAACCACTTCCGTGACGATTACTACCGGAGTTTATCAGTAATGCGTGCTTTGGGTTCTCCTAAAAAAATAGTTAGCACGCTGAACGGAAGGTGCGTGTTTATCACCCACCCTTGACGCAGGTTTCATCGCCAAGCGCCGCGAATTTTCTATTCGCACGTGTGTTGTGAAACAGCCTGCATGCAGCTACCGTAACGCAGTGTAAGCGTAAAGTTTGCATGTGTTGGAAAGCCTGCTTACGCCAAGACGCTGCGCTCCCCCTTCTCTCGCACACATAACAAACCGACCATCTCACGTAGCCGACGGAATTCGCCGGTACGAGTAGCGTGCGGATGGCGCACAGATGAAGGCTCTATACTACACGTGCTACAACAGCCGGTAAACTTTTCCCGCGTTTAAACCGTCTGTGTAGATTGCCGACAGCTTTGGGGCAGCGCACAAATGCTGAAGATCGCATCCCCGCTTACGTTCTACGAGGAGGCATGCAGGAACATAACACTACAGTTGTTTGCCCGGAAACGTACTCAGTGGAACGCTGAATGCAGCTTAACAAAAAACATGCTCGCCAAAGAACATTTCCAACACAAGCCGATGCTAACACTTCGCCTCCGTTCGCGTGGAAAACAGTGCTTGCTCAAACATTTTTTGCTTCTTGGAGAGGCCGGCTCTTCGCAATCGGCTCGTACATGGAGTATGTACAAGTGTGTACGTACGTGTAGTATGTACAAGTATAAACCCCTTACAAGTGATCTTGCACGCGACAGCGACAGCGCTACAAGCGAGGCGATGGCTGTCGCGTTCACTCGTCGTCTGCAAGCCGAACTCCACGCGAGCGACGGCTTTGAGCGACGACTTCGCGGTATGGGGGCAGCAATATACGCGCCGAAACTAGCGTGACGCATGCTTTATCAATTTAAGTTGATGTATTTTACTGAAGAAGGAGCATAAAATATTTCTGAAGGTCTTGCACTAGGTTCTTATTCTTGCACGTGTAAAATTCAATAGTTTGCTCGTTCCGTGCGACAAACAGTAGTATTTGAGTTATGTACATCCAGTTTCGGCTTCGCACAATTGGCAAGTCGCTCATAGCATTTCCGGGCGATGAGCGACGAATTCCAGATTTCTACAAACGAGCGATCGAGCGACAACACCGAGCGATTTGTTCAAGCGACGGCCCGTTTTGTCGCTCGAAGCCGTCGCCCATCACCGTCGCGCGCAAAATCACTCTCGTAGAGTTTGGACTTAACGCCGAACTCCTCAGAGAAACGCAAGCTCTCGAAAATTTCCATGACCGTCTCAGCAAAACACCACCAAACTACTTTGCACCGTGCCTCGTGTGTAGCGGCAGCAGTCGGTCCGGAAGAACACCATTGTTGTCGTCACGAGGCGCCCGACCAATCACAGGCGGAAACGAGGCGCGCGAGCTGGGCGTGTCTGCTGCTGCACTTTTCGTCGAAATAAAATATGTTTGCGCTTTCTTTCGTTGAATTTCGATGCGATATTCGAATTCAGAGGGTTGAAAACCACGGCGTACTGCTCTTCACTCATTTTTTCTGGAAAAGCTTTCAGCTTCCCTTTAATGCCATTATTTTTGAAGCGAGGAGCTCGTGCGGATTTTATAGCCGACAGTGCAAAAAAGATGTGAAGTGAATAATGTCCTTAAACCTTCTCGCAAACGTTCCACCGCATAAATAAGCTTGGTGAACTTGAGTATACTGAATGTTCTGTTCTAAGCACTTTTCCCTAACACACTCAGAAAATATACAGAGATAGATAGAGAAAATAAGAGAATAAGAGACCAAAAGACAAAACGGTTAAACAGAGTAACTGCCCGGTTGACTGCTCTGCTTTGGGTGCATGGCGCAAGGGTGGTTCGGTAGTTTACAGCTACTGCGAACGCCATTCTACCAGGTTCATTCGAACTAAACCTTGAGAGATAACTCTAATCTCGTTCATCGCAAGTAAAATACCTCTCGTCCTTTTCCTGTCTATCTCCGTTTTAGGCACCTCGCTTCAATTTTTGTTCACGCACGCAAAACATACACCTGGCCTTTAATTAAAACGTTTAACTAAATTTGATGAACTAACACGCAGTCAAATCCTGTAGAAGAGAGAACGGTGACGGTGAGTTCTCGAGTATAAGATCCTTACAGCCTAGGACGACTTTTCTTCTCTCTCTCTCGCTCTTCACTGCTTGTTGCAAAATCACCGGTTTTTCTTCCGTGTCTCGCCGCTCAAACAACATTCGCGAAACGTAGTTGCATCGAGATGGCGACTTGTCATTCTTGTCACACGGAAACCGCCACAATCAATCAAACCTTGTCAATATGGCGACCGCAACACTACACGCAAGCATGTCTTGCAGGAGCGGTGCGCAGTTAGAGCAATAATGAAGAAATCAGAAAGAAATAAACTCATGCGACCAAATATAAACCATAATTTGTATCAAATGTCACTCGTAGTTTGCATGCGACCCTACTTCCACTGATTGAATATTTAACTATTTTTACTCACGATAAGCATTCCTCATTTTGATTAAGGCAATTAGATATAGCGCAGAGCTCGTGCTGGTTAAGGCGCTGCTAGCGCTCCTCTATAAGAGAAAGCATAATGTGCAAAGTGAGCAGCACTTACAGCTGGAAAGCTCGACTCTTGTAGGGACAGCATGAAAAGTCGAATAGAAACGTAATATTGGAAAAGCAAGAAATATTCACTGCGCGGGCGAGCCACGACCGAACTTGAAACTTAATGAGTCATCTCTCCGCAAAGCTGCTACAGGCACGGCACTGCCCGCAGATCGACAGAGACTAGCCAGGAGCGAAGGGTCGCTTAGAGCAATCCGCTTGCGCTGCATAATTAAACCCGGAGTTCTCGTGCGAGTTTGGAAAGCTAGAAGAAACTGTGTAGTAATTAACACTGCGTTGGCAAGGCGGCTCAGTCGCAGTCACGTCCGCTGCTATGCTACAGAGGGACCACGCACCGCCACTGGCCCGGCAATTTGGACTCCGAGGAGCCTAATCTCTTATTCTTGTTTTGAAACAATGAAAGTATGGTTGTCGCAGGGCACAGTCCTTAGCTTCATTTTTTTTCCTGTAGCTATTCTGCAAGATTGTTTATTTAATCACTCGCCCTCTCTAGCCTGATTCCTATTTCCAACACTGATTTCGATTTTTATCCTACTTTTTTTTTGGTTCCATTTACAATAAAGTGACACTTAATTAAGTACGCAAGGCCGCTTCTGGAGTTTCTTAATTCTCATTAGGGCAACGATTTTGTCTTTTGCAATGCGCACTTTTCTTTCTTTTTGTCGACTGTGGTTTCTTTCGTCGTGTAAAAGTGCACTGACCGGGTGGACTTGAATTTTCTTCTTGGAAATTTTGTTTTATATATCATTTCATGATGGTATAAGCTCTCAGACCAATATTCTAGTCTAACAGGTACCAACAGTTCTGAGTTAATCCTATAGTTGCGTTGTTTTTTTACATCTTCTTTATTTTTTGAAGACTTTAACTGTTCCTATATTCATCTGAGTTTGCTGCTTCGTATATTCAGCGCCTTGGTGGACGTCCGTCCGTCCGTCCGTCCGTCCGTCCGTCCGTCCGTCCGTCCGTCCGTCCGTCCGTCCATCCATTCATCCATCCATCCATCCATCCATTCATCCATCCATCCATCCATCGATCCATCCATCCATCCATCCATCCATCCATCCATCCATCCATCCATCCATCCATCCATCCATCCATCCATCCATCCATCCATCCAGCCAGCCAGCCAGCCAGCCAGCCAGCCAGCCAGCCATTAGAACGAAAGTCCTAAAGTTCGTAATGAGCAGATCTGATGCGTACACCACCGCGTCTAAAATTAGGAGGCGTTAGTCCTCGCTCTTTTATAAAAACCTAGGTCTATAGTTAAGCGACCTGCGTAACTGTAACAAGTATCTAAGATGCATGTCACTGTCGGGGCCATATTTGTGCACCAGTATCTCATTCTATCACGCTATTAAAAAGAGAAACAAAGAGAAACAGTTGTACAGATCCCGCACACTGTGGGAATCGATGGTACGCGAAGCACTTTGCAGGTACGTGGCTATCCAGAGTAGTTTGGCGTTCCGGAAAGCGATGCCATGTTGCCATGTAAACCAGCGTGTTTGTGTAAATATAGTGATCGTGTGCGTGTGTGTGTGTGTGGGGGGGGGGGGGGCTCGCTAGCGTACGAGTGCGTGGCGACACTAGCCCAACGACGACTACGTTGAAGACGATTGTATAGAGTAAACAGCATGATTTCTGGAATGGCGGTTCGACACGAACTTACGACATGACGATTGTTGGGTTCTACATAAGTAGTGGACGAGCGCAAGCTTGAAAAACGCTGATTGTGACGTCATCAGCGATTACATATACAATTTTACATACCTATGGCTATGTCACGTGGCGTGTGTTAGAACGAAGATGGCATTTTTACTCCGGCAAATAAATGTTAAAGCATGATTAACTTGGGCGATCATGAAGTTGGTACGACGTCCCACAGTTTCCACGTAGCGTCAAGTGTTACCAGGAATGCACCGGGAAATGCGGGCCGGTCCCTGAGATATTACAATCTAATACGGCGTTATCGTAAGAAAAGATGGCAAGCAAGTGGTACATGCGGTGAGTGTTTCAAAGACTTCGCCGGCTTTGGAACGAGAGATGAATGTGTGCCTTATGAAGAGCAACCATATGGTGTTCTGTGCACATGTCTTCGTCGACGTGCAACTAGAAGAGACTTCACAGCTCGTTTATCTGTTAGTTTCCCGCAGGAGTCATGCTTGCGTCAAATAAATACCATGAAAAAAAAATCAATCACCTAATGGTTAGAGCACCGGGCTGCTGTTCTCGATGGTAGAGATTAGATTATACCATAGGTCGCGCTAACTTTTTTTTTAATAAAGCGAGTCGAGACAGACATCTATTTACCTATCTACCGTAATGTGCCAAGAATTAAGCAAAGAATGCTTAGGATTAAAAGAACCGGACGCTGCTTTCTTTCAGAGTGCGAAATTATTGTCTTCCTTTCACTTATTGCGTCAAAGTTGTTATGCGCTTGGCAAATTCACAACGCAATCGGCATTAATTACCGTTAATCTGCGTACGATAATACGAGGACGAATCAGAAAGTGTTTGCCCCTATTTTTATTAGCTAAAATAAGGTACGTATATGTGATTACAAATAGACGTACTATTCTACGTACCTTACACTATGTTTCAACATAGTTCCCGCACGGCTTCACACACCCCCATTTGTCTCATCGCAGCACTAAACTTGAGAAATGTTGCCGTCAGTCACCGACGCACGCGGCCTCTCCGAACGCTCGTTGTCATGCAAACCGTCCCGGCCTTTTGCGGACTATGAACGCCACCACCTCACACTTCTCAAAGCGAGACACCTTTCCCCAAACCTGGCCTTCATTTACCTGTGGATTTCGATGGGCTTTCCCCATCCCTTGCTCAATAGAAAACGAATCACACTTCGTTGCTCGTACACCGTGGACATGTGAAGCACAACCGCCATGTCTTCAGCAACTGACAGCAGCGCCGTGCCACGGAGCTACCGACAGATAAGGCCAGGCCGATCCAAGAAAGATCCACCTTGGGGAATGGATACGTTGACTTCGCATTCGCAGCCGTAACTTGGCTCAAAAAAATAGGGGCATAGACTTTCTGATTCACCCTCGTAATTCTGCGCCTTTACCGACATTAGGGTAATTCTAAGTCTTTACCGATATTATCGAAATTATGCGTCTTCACCGAGTTGTGTTGCTCTGTAACACTGTCGTGACTACAGCTCTCAAAGTAACACTCGTCGACCTTTGGTATCTCGTTGTCAGTGCTGTGCTTATAAAAGAAGTAAGATTGATTTGAGCCCTTCTGTAAAAAAAAAGGGGGGGGGGCGAACGCAGAGCGTTTCTGAGTGTGGCGCACAAAGGCGTCATTACTGCTGCCAGCATAATGAAGCGCGCGGTATGCCTAAAGGTCCCCAAGCACCCGTGTCCCGTCAACGGCTCCCGGATTCTACCCAATCGACGATTATTTCCGTCTCTGTTCCCGTTTCGTTAATATGTATTCTCTATTGCTATAATGGATCACCGAATAACTGCCCCACGCATCACACTCACAGCCGAAACACACTTCTTTCTTTTAACCCCAACAACAGGTTTTTCAACCACAGTTAGCTTTCATATTAATTCTCACAATTACCGCAGTATAGCAGCGCAAAGTTCGTGATTTAACAGGAGACAACGACACGCCACAGACGCTTCCTAATAACGGCAACTTTGTTGACATCGACATACATATAAGCATCCAAATAAAGAAATAGAAGCCCTCGATACAGCTGAAAATAAAGCTCAGATAAAGTCAAGCTCAGCGTGCTAAAATATACTACGCTAGATGCTGTATACTGCTTCTATAGTCATGCTATATATTATGCGATGAGCATGCTACTTCTTTTCAAAACAGCTTTACTTGCGAAGTACCTATGCCAAAATTGGTACGATACAGAGAGTTTCTTATGCACGCATCATCATGCCTATCGATATAAAAGGCTTCTACTGCCAGACTGGTTATTATATGGTACTTATGGCAGAAAAGGACATTTGATGGCCTTAAAATCTGGGCAGCAACCGCAGTTGTGAGAATGCAGCGAGCGGTTCCACTAAGGCACATTCTTACAAAGGCCGCATTTGTTCTGCCTTTCTTTCATTTACGACCCGGCAAGAGGGGCTGCCGTAACATCGTTCACATTAAAACCGAACGTGATTCACGGCCACAACGTGACAATGTATACCTCTGTAGCATCGTCACAAGGAGACGGGGTAAAAGCTGTACAGGCATTTTTACACACCCTCAGAAGAGAACGTTCTAAGATCTTTTTTTATTCTGTGATTAATTAGGCTTGTGTTTGACTGTCGTATATGTGTGTGCATTAGTTCATCAGTGCGTCTTCTCACCTGTTCACCTGGTCATCCCAGAATGCATCGCGGCCTCATGTATGTGTTTGTAACTCTGCATACGCGTGCACATGTAGGAACTCAACGTGGTGCAACCTGTTCTCGCCTTTTGTCACTATATGTTCATGTGTGTATAACACTGCAGGCTGTAGATATCTCAGCATAAGATATTTCTTTTTCTTTCCAACCTTTTTATTGTCATTATGGTCGTCGTCGTCGTCGTCGTCGTCGTCGTCGTCGTCGTCGTCGTCGTCGTTGTTGTTGTTGTTGTTGTTGTTGTTGTTGTTGTTGTTGTTGTTGTTGTTGTTGTTGTTGTTGTTGTTGTTGTTGTTGTTGTTGTTGTTGTTGTTGTATACGCGCAAATTGTTCATCAAAAATAGCGCTGGAAATAATTCCAATTAAATTCCCAATTACCTGGCCAGGACCTGCCATGGCTTTTCCACATGCAGCTTGCTGCTGAGCACCAGCGGTGCAAGGAACGCCTCCACGCTTTTAATTAAGCACGCATATATGCAGCAGGGCAAGCCGCCCGAATTATACATAAGGAACGTAGTACTACATTTTTGCTTCTTTCATACAACCGCGCTTACCTACTGCGAGGGATGGCCTGAATAACAAATAATTGTAAAATTCCATCTTTTATTTTTTTTTATTTTTGTGAATGATTTCACTGAGGCTCTAGCTTTTCCTGAGGTGATGTACGGGTCTGAGTCGTGAACCTTGCGGAAATATGAAATTAACAAAAAAGAACTCGATTTCTTCACGCCCTGGTGCTGGCGTACTTTCTTGAGAAGTTCATAGGCTGGCAAATAAGCCAGTACTTCGGTCTCAGGTGAGACTGAATCTTATATGTTCCTTCGAATTGGAGGTCATGAAACTAAAGCTTTCTTAATCTGGTAAAGGCATCAGGGCTGCTGGTTCAATTGAACGTAAATTAATGCTCATTAAAGTTTAAGGTAGGAGAAAACGGGATCGCCAGTGCACGAGGTAGTAAGATGGGATTCTTCAGGGCATGAGGAAGCGTCTCAGAAAGCCTAAAGAACATTAAATGAGTTCTGCAACACTATTTGAGCATGGGAAATAAACCACGCTAGACGCGAGAGAATGCCTTCATGAAAATCTCAGCTAAATATTACCCACTTCCATGCAGCGTAGAAACCACAATATCGCTGTAAAAACCTCGAGTTCACCCATATACGGCTACGTCAAACCTCCGCCATTGAAAGTGCACATGATGACGTTATGGCGCCCCAGTACGACTATTGGCCAGACGTACGTGTTAAAACGTCACGAGCAATATTAACGTTATCAGCGGCCAGAAAAGCTACTGCAAGAGCAAAGATGTTCATGGTACTTTACGTATTAAAAAGTAAATATCCCAGTTTCGCCATAAGGGCGAAGCAATGAATGCGACACCAACATGTTAGAATATTAGACGAAGTGTAAGACTCGTAGCTGCAGTGGCATCACGAATTGAAGTAAACGTAAGCTTACTAAGT
Source organism: Dermacentor variabilis (assembly GCF_050947875.1). NCBI lineage: Eukaryota > Metazoa > Arthropoda > Arachnida > Ixodida > Ixodidae > Dermacentor > Dermacentor variabilis. The sequence continues at coordinate 18,807,631 of NC_134572.1, read as the reverse complement.
GAAAACGAGTGTGCTAGGGGCCTTCTGTTTGAATCCTGCAATCGCACAATTTAATTTCTGTTTATTAATAAATAAAGCCAGCGACTTTCTTAGCGACCTTACCACCACATTTCCGTATCGCGTATGTTTGTAAACTCTTTCCATGGCCTATCCCGGATGTTGTGCAATGTCGTGCCTATAAAATTATATCATATTCCGGTTCCAGCTCTGCTATTGTGTCGTACATTTAATATTGAGGCCTGAGAAGATTTAAGAAAACCGCATACATGTATGTGTATGTATATAGCATACATATATCTAAATATATACCCACGGGTTTTGGTGAAAGAAAACAAGTAACAGGAAGTAACGACGCATTCGAATGAGAATATCAAGTAAGTTAATGAATGTCTCGTGAGCGCGCGCGCTTTCGCCTTCATCCTTTTTGGCGTGTGCTAAAGTGACTGTGAACCTTTGCTGCCAAATTGTCTATTTGGGCATATACCCAGTGTCACATGCATACCCAGTGGCACATAGTCAAGTTAATGACCCAAGTTTATGACCCAAGTCATTTACCCAAGTGCTACTCTCCGTTTAACCTCTTTGACGCCAACTTGGGTCATTGCGTACGGGCTACTATGTATGCGACGCTTTTAAATGGCAGAAAAATCTGAAATTTAACCGTTCGCGGGCGGGATCGAACCCGCGTCATACATATTCAATCTTACAAATTACAATATATATATATATATATATATATATATATCCATTACTTCAACTAATATCAGTTGCGTAGACATTCCTCGCGAGACGAGTTCTACCGAAGTTCTTTCAGGTTGCTCTAGTCCGCCCTTCACGAATTGCAGAAGCGCACGAAGGGAATCGGTCACAAAGTGAGAATTCGATCAACCCGCCCGCTTAGGATACTTACAAAGACAGAAGTGAAAGGAGGTGTAATACCAAGCGCAATAAAATTAGGCTAAAATAAAGGACATTACGTAATGGCTCATAATGAGAACAGTCTAGTCGTATCAAGTGTACATATAGTTTTTTATGTTCGATGAAGTCCAAAAAACCTGGATGTAAAGTGCGAACCATATGCTATAGATTTAGAGATGGTAGTCAAGTGGGCGGCTTAGTTTTACTTCCACTATAATACGCATGCTTGAAACGTGTTACGCCACAAGGCAAACTTCCGGATGGAAAAATCCGAGGACATCTAAGCACTTCTTATGAGTTGTGATTGCGAAAGCATTATTTTCCAAATGAACGCCGCTGGCGGTCCTTAGAATTATGAACTCGTCGCGGGGCTAGCGAGCACGTTGAGACGGTTGACCCAGAGGGTAAGAAACTCGGCTACTCAGCGTGAGTTCGTAGGTTCGAAACTCACTGCCGCCAAAGTTTTTCCTTTTGAATTTATTCTGTTTTTATACGTTATTTCTTTGTAGCAACTACCGAGGTGACGTTAGAACGTAGGCGAGAGCTTGCGCGGACAAGGAACGTACGGATAACACAAGCTGCGATAGCGAGAGTGACGTGGTGTCATTTAGCAATTTAATGCGATAGCGTTAAGGGCCCCGTGCCGCAAAAAATCCGGTGTCGGTGTCGGGCCAGGGTGCGGAAACTCCCCATGCCTCCATTGGGACGCTCGGCCGCATGCCGATACGCGGAGGCAGCGCCGCTTCCACCACTGGCGGCTGCCAGATATCTAACTGGAAATCATTCACAAACACCAAACAATGCCGTCATGCCGTCACTGGTGAAGTCAGAAGATAGAGAGAGAGAGAGGTTGCGCAGCCGGGAGGAGAAGAGTTCCAGTGGAAGCCATCCTTTCCCACTTCGCATGCAAGTGGGATGTGTTCGTGCTCTCTTGCAGGCCCGCTGGCCGCGCGGCAACATTAGCCAAATCGCGGAGCAGGAACCGCTGAAGTGTGCGGTGTTTACGAAGCGCTTCTTTTCTGCCGCGTTTACCTTGCGAGCTTCTGTCCATCTTTTGAAGCACTGAGACATTGCTCGTACACAGGAACACCAAGCAATTATAATGAAAGATATTATATAGCAAACCATCGTTAACTGCCAATATTCGCTGTTAAAATGATATATTTCGTCATTTCGCGAAAGTAGCCGCTATGAAATTCTTAACATGTGGTTAAATATAGGGCTGCGGTTCAACTAGTCCACAAATGTAGTGGGGGCTTGCATAAGGAAAGTTACTTCCTAGCGCCGTCATTTGTTGATTTTGTTCGTGTGTTGAGAAGTCGAGCAATTGAAGCTGGCCGATTCCTCAGTCATCCAAACCTCAACACAAGTAAAAGCTGAACGTTTTTGTTTTTATTCGCACATTTCGTACTGGAGAAACACTGACCTCCACGAAGTGCGAAAGTGACACTGCAGAAAAACTTAAAGAAAGTAGACAGCTTACACCTTCTTCAGTACGATCAGGGGCGCATCAAAACACAGCGACGAATTACGTGCGTGCATCTTTTTGCCTTCATTGCTCTTGAAATTGAATAAACATCATGGCTGCGGTTCCTTTTCCTTTACTTTAGCCTCGGCTGTTCATGTCGATAAAGAGTGAACTAAATATATAGCCTAACAAAGACGCACTAAGCCTTCCATTACAGATATTTCACCAGCAGCAGATGGGCTGCCGTCATGACGAATCAGTGAAGCGACACAGTTTTTGTGTCAGTCCACTCAGGCTTGCACAGAACTCGCTTACTCATGCAAAATGAATACCTTCTCAGAAAATACAGGGAAATATTTGTGCTTACCTATTGCCATTAGGGAACCTGACAAACTTCGCATAAGTGGAAGTGTCGCTGTAGGAACACCACAAAACCGCACAACACATGTGATGCCCCAATTTAACCATCCTCGTCTAATGCTTAGTAGACCTGGTTTCCTGCGCCTTCCGTTCTTTGCACGCCCGATCACGCTTCTCTGTCTTATCTTTCCAATCTCCATACTTGGCACGACAACCGAAGCTGATGATCGAGTGTGATCCGACTTGTGATATCGCTTACTGAGCGGCAAGTGTAAGCGGCCGCTGCTTCTTCGGTGAGATATTATTTTCTGTTTTCTTCAAGAACCAGTGCTGTGTTGAGGCTTCGCTGTTGTTCAGAGAGAACAGACATCCCGTGGGATACCTGTGTGCTAAAGACCACGCGCAATATCGCGTGGTTTTGCTGCGCTCCGCAGCGCATCTACGCCTACCACGGCGGTAGGCAGCAAAGAACACCGGCACGCGCCATATGTCCGACAGCGCGTTCCTAGGCGCATGAGTGCCGCAGAATCGGCGCAGCACTCGGAAGTGCCACAACACGCACCTAATGTCATCAAGCCGGCGACGCTAGCTTTCAACGCTGCCCTACCTTCCAGCGCACCTTCAGTGAATATGGCTGAGACAAGCAAGAGTGAAGCCAAGAAACCACGGGTTGACGACGACAAGACATTTACCTATGAGCTAAGTGAATATGAAGACATAGACTGCGAAGAAACGCCGTTCTCCTTGCTAACGTATAAAAAGAAGCGGCCTGGGGGAGTTCCAGTTGTTTTTCGACCCTCACAGGAAGGACGCAACTTCTGGCAAGTGAATCCAAACCGCGCTGCGTCGGAAATTGTCTCCGCGGCAAAGGAAAGCGTGCAGTCATTCCGCGTGAATAGAGATGGAAGTTTCTCTGTCAACGTTACGTCAGTCTCGTCTGCAAGACATCTACTGTCGATGAGCGAAGTGGCTGGTTTGGGAGTCAAACCATTCATTCCGGCATCTTATACCAAGAATGTTGGCAAGATACGCCATGTGTCAGTTGAGTATACAGAAGAACAACTGGTTGACTTCCTGAAGGACTTTGACGTGACATCTGCCCGCCGTCAGGCGCGCTACAATCGCCAAGAAGACGGAGCGATAGAATCACACTCTCTGAGAACTGTCATTCTCCCTTTCAGAGAAGACAAACCAATGCCGCAAGGTGTGCATTAAGGTTTCACGAGTCATCCCGTAGAACAGTATCACGGCCCTGCTCTGAGATGCTACAACTGCCAGGGATTGGGACATTTATCGAAGAACTGCCGCAGTCCACGTCGTTGCAAGATATGCTCAGAAGACTACGACCATTCAGAGCGCAACTCTGTTTGTCAGCCAAAGTGTGCCAACTGCGGCGGAAACCATACAGCTTCCTTCTCCGGGTGCCCTGAGAGCAGAGCTGCCTCAAGGTTGCGCCGACATGAGTGGAAATACGGAAGGCTGCCTTCTCGTATTGCACCCTCACCCAACCTTGATGCTGTAAGATGCGCGCCTCCAACTGCCAACAAAGAAAAAGAGCAAGTGGTCAATATGAACTATTCTGCAGCTCTAAAGCACTCAGGTCGGCAACGTTCTGACAGCGAACGGCGCGATCCACCTCCAGAGAACACTACTCATCTTGCCCAGGCTTCGAGTGAACTTCGCCGACCTTCTAAACAACGCCCTCTGCCACTGACACATCAAACTCACCTAACATCTGAGCAACTACCTCAACATTCGCCTCAACCACACCAGTCATCCCAGCGACCATCTCAGTCAGCTCTTCAGCGACCTGCTTCGAGCACACATGCAGCTTCAGCGTCGTTTGGTGATTATGCGTCTTTACCTGTGGCACAGATGATCCTGCCCATGCTATTCACAGCTCTGCGTGCAATTCTCAGTTACATTCCCCACGCAAACAACCTCCCGAGGTAAAAGCACTGCTTTCTATGGAATCGTTGGTGCTTCCACAACCACCAACAGCTCCAGTGCAGGCTTGCAATGAATAATCGTTATAACAATGTTTGCATATTTCAGTGGAATGCTAATAGCCTTCGAAATAAGTCAGCTGATTTTCGCAAACTGCTAGCTCAGCATAACTTTCCTGTTCTATGTATACAAAAGGCAGGCGTACGAGATGACTTTCGTCTTTCGAACTATGTTATATATAAATCATCGTGCATTGCTGGAAATAGCAGAGCCATGTTATGCGTAAGAAAAGACCTGCCGTCCTATTTAATACAGTCGAGCGATTTAAATATACCGGAGTTCGTAGCATGCAAGATATATTTTAGAAATACAAGCGTCACATTGATCAGTCTTTACCTACAATGTTCTAGCAAAACATCAGTAGACAGCTTGGTGAATGTGTTTGGTATCGCAAACTCACATGTGCTGGTTTGTGGGGACTTCAACGCACATAACGTCATCTAGGGCAGTGAATATAATGATTGCCGTGGAAGCATTATAGAGTCTGCCGCAGAAAAAAGTTATCTGATTGCGTTAAATGACAGCTCTCCAACGTTCTTGCGGGGGTTTCGTTACTGAAGTTGTATAGATGTTACGCTCTGCTCGCAAGACCTTCTTGATGGCGTTGAATGGTCAACGGACATAAAAACGCACGCTAGTGATCATTTTCCGATCCTGGTAAAACATCGCCTCATACGGAGTGAGGGGACCCGACGCTACTCAAGATATGCTAATTGGCAAAATTTTCGGCTCCATTTAAGTAACTCATTGGGCGAAAATCCCAACTTTCAAAGTTTTGCAAATATATTGTGTGAGTCTTACAAGATCTGCACAAAGCAAGTCATTGTTCCAAATGAATACGCTGCAGTCGACGGCGAATATGAATGCCTAAGAGCAATTAGAAGACGCGCAGAACAGGCTTACCGCCGCAGTGGAAAGCTGGATTACTACAAGATGGCACAGAAAGTTCAGTCAACTTTGCGCAGACGCTTACAAAATTTAGGTACGAGAAGATGGCGAGAATACTGCGCGTCGTTGTCTCCGTTTACTCCAGTTCCCAGAATATGGTCAGTTGTCCGATCTTTTAGTGGTCCAGTTACCCAGAGCCATCCCTTCCGAGCCCTAGCCGGAAACACTCCGGCTAGGGCTCGGAAGGGATGCCGGCTAGGGCTCGGAAGGAAGCCGGAGCACTCCGGAAACATCTGTGGCTGACGAATTCTGTCAACTTATATCCAGACCAGGAATTCCGTTTACTTGCCTACAATTTGCAAGTTCGACAACACTAGCAGAGCAGAAGGTTCGTGCGTGCTTTATGTCACAACATCCTCAACTTGACTGTGAGTTTAGTCTAAATGAATTGAAATGTGCTCTTTCGTCATGCCGTACAAAGACAACCGCAGGCCCAGATGGTGTCACGTATATGATGTTACAGAACCTAGGTCCTGTAGGAAGAATGGCTCTTTTGGAGATATTTAATGACATCTGGATAAGAGAGAATCTGCCAGATTCATGGAAATTAGCGCGGGTAATTCCAGTACTAAAACCAGGAAAGACTCCCCTTTGTCTTGACTCCTACCGACCCGTCAGCCTCACAAGCTGTTTTTCCAAACTAATGGAGAAGATGATAGACCGTCGACTGCAGTGGTGGTGTGAACACACAAATATGTTTTCCAATTACATGACCGGTTTTCGACAAAATCGGTGTACAATGGATTCAGTATTAGACATTGCCACATGCGTCGAACATGAACGAAGTTGCGGAAATGTGACAGTAGCAGTATTTTTAGACATTCAAAGAGCATTCGACACTGTAAGTCACATACACGTCCTTGCTGGTATGTTAGAGCTTGGCCTACACGGCCGAGCACTACGATGGGTATCAAATTTCTTAAAAGACAGAAAAATATTTATGGAAACAATCGAAGGCGCGAGTAATTATCACAGCATCACACAGGGCGTTCCGCAGGGCAGTGTTCTCAGTCCGTTTTTATTCAACTGCGTCATGGCAACCTTGCCACTAAAGCTCCCGTCTGGTCTACAGTATTCTCTGTACGCAGATGACATCTGCATATGAGCCTCTGGATCTCATATACAAGACATTCAAACAACGCTGCAAGAGGGTCTTGATAGTGTCGATACCTTTTTAAAAGAAATAGGCATGAGTCTCATATGCAGAAAACCGTACTTCCTTTCACTAGACGACAGTTGATTAATTTCCAACTTAGGCTTAACGGGCAAACTTTGATGTTTGTGAAAGAGCATAAATTTCTTGGAGTTATTCTTGACAGCCAACTTACATGGGCTTCACACATCCGCGCAACTGAAAAACAGACCAATGCAGTAATAAACGTACTTCGGCGACTCGCCGGCACAACGTGGGGGGGATCAGTCTCTTCGCTACTACAAGTTCATAACGCACTCATAAAACAAAAAATTGCTTACTCGGCACCTATTCTCCATGGTTTATCGCAAACTTCTGAGGAACGTCTCCAACGTTTACTAGCAAGGGGGCTACGAGTGTGTCTTGGTGTTCCGCAGGCTACCTCGAGTTCTTTAGTAATTGCTGAAGCTCGTCACCTCCCCCCCCCCCTATTTCCAGTCATACAAACGGTTGAAACATGCCGACATATTTATCGCATCTTAGCCCAACACGAGAAGCATCCATTAAACCTCGCGCTCACCGAAAGAAACAAAAGCAAAATTCACGATGTTGTTCGAGAACGTAAGGCATTATTACCAAGATTTGAATTAAGCAAAGTGGATGTTAGTTACCCTCCCTGGATGTTAACATGCCCTAAAATAGAATTATCGGTTGACGCGATCATATCTAAGAGAGACATGTTCATAGTAGCCGCACAGCAACTGGCACTCTTCCAAGTTTACTCATTATATCCCCAGTACATCCACGTTTATACAGATGGCTCGTGTCACAAAAATTCCTCGACTTCAGCATTCGTCATTCCACGTTTAGCGCTAGAGCAAACATTTAAATTGTTGACAATTTAAATTGACAAGTGTTGTGTATTTTGGCTGTTCAAAACATGTGAGTTTATATATGCGTACGTAGACTGAACTAATGCACAGAACTTTGCGACTCATGTACTGTTGGACTGTATACTTTTTATTCATCTGGTGTTCTTCAGGGTGTTATATTTTGTGTCGCTATTCTCCCTTCTTTCGCAAATTTGTTTCGTTTGCCAAGTGACAAGGAGTAGCCGGTGCCACCATACAGGCGCCAACCTCTCCTAACATTCACTTCAATAAAAAAAAAGCGGAGTGAAGCTGGGCGGACACACGAAGTTAACCATTTCCCGCGCTTCGCCCGATTTAACATTCACAAAAAGAGAAATAAAGAAGTAACTGAACAGAAAGGAGAGTTGTTTGCCGTTCACTCAAATTTCTTTTTTTTTCTAAAGGTTGTGAATTAAATGCGAAGAACCACACCTACTTCGTTCGACGAGATCTTAGGTTGTACGGTAGCCGCTAGAAGTGCGCATGCTCCTTGATATCGAAACTAGCCCTCGCCTTCCGGGAGTTGGTTGGACGTCGTTTCGCGAAAAATCATTCCGAACCAGAACCATACAGGCCCTCCGCGTGGCGCAGAGGCTTACTGAACTAATTGAATTCCTCAAAGTAAAATGCGCCAGAAAAATTGTAAAGTACGACATAAACACAGCCTGCAGGCATGATAGTAGCAACCCCTAGCGTGATGATAGCAATCCCTGTTCGTGTGGCCCTGTGCAATACGCTTCTTCAATTAAATATCTTGGTGTTTCTTTTTACAGTGATTTATCCTGGAACTCTCATTTTTGACATATTTCTCAAAAACTTCTCGCAGTGTCTTGTGTTTTGTAGTATATTGCTTTTTACATGCCATTGTCTGTCCGAAATCTTGTAGTGCATGCCGTATGCTACAGTGTAATCCGGTACGGGATATCTGCATATGGTCATGGCGCTCAACATTTGGTAAACCGGTTCAATTCCGTCCTTCGTGGTATTCTGAAGCATGTTGCTTATGATGTCTCCTCCAAATCTTATGGGTTCAAAACTTTGTCTTTGCCTGATTTCAATTCTTTGCTGCTAGAAATTGTTGTCTTAAAGCATTTTCGGATAAGCCAGTATAAAATTCCTTATGTGCTTGTTCGTTGCCTGAGACCAAAGAATCCTTATGTTACAACCCGCTGTAAGACGAGATACGGTCGAATACTCCGTAACTATTATGTCCCAGCGATGTTTAATTTACTTCCCCAAAGTATACAAGATGTGAAGACGAAATATGGTCTCAGAAAGGCTCTTAGACACATTAATGCGTGATCGGAAGCCTGTCATGTGTGTGTTTTTTTTTTCTTCTCGCTGTTGTCTACAAACTGATAACGTGTTACTGATGGCTCTGTCGCTGTCTGCCAGGCACTGCCGTTCAAGCCCGCTGCAGCTTTGGCAGGCCCAATTCTTGCATTATATTTTTCCCAAGTCATCAATAAATTATTATTATTATTATTATTATTATTATTATTATTATTATTATTATTATTATTATTATTATTATTATTATTATTATTATTATTATTATTATTATTATTATTATTATTATTATTATTATTATTATTATAGTGTCAGGCTGTAAATTGAATATACCAGAAAACATAATTCTGTTACGCGGAAACTGAAACACAAACCCCTTTTCCAGCGTTTCTACCATTCATACAGGGGCGCGGCCCGTTCGGCTCCTTGCAAGAACACCATTCAGATGGCACACGCCTCCGCGCATCCGCAAGAAAACTGCGGTTACCGGAAAGTGTGACACGCAGTCGGATATCTTCGAATGATATTGTGTTCCACTGTCAAAGGCGAACTTCAAACAACCTCCAAATATTTCAAAAACGGTTTCAAGTTTATTTACATTCGAAATTGCACATTCTAGGCGCAGCCACAGGGCCCTTCATTTCTTTATAGAAGCATCCAACAGGTTGCATTGATAGGGAGGCTATGTCTGCTGCAATTTTTGTCACGTGATCTCTCATTAATAATTTTTTCTTGGCTGTAGTTTCTCTTCGAATACATTTTTAACACACTTTTTACTCGAATTCTGTTACTATAGCTAATGATTTTATTTGTCCTTGTGTGGTTAATTCCCATAGTGGGTTTATGGCATGGTTTAATGAATCAACGTCAATATCCTTCCGTAGAGGACGACGATGCAAAGATTGCATATGGTATTGTTTTATGAAATCCACCGCAGCCACTTTACGTAACGTTACGTGAAATTTACGGCCATGGCGCACACTATGGAACGGCAGTGAGTATATTTACATGCAAGAAAACGCGAAAGAAAACAATATATGATAAATAGACAGAGCCCGCTGATATACCATACATACCAATGGGTAGCGATGAAGTGGGAGTTTTGTATGAGAGGGTATATGTTCGATATTAAAGATAACAGTTTAAGTTGAGTAAAGAAACTGGTAAAGAGAGTTACTACGATAACAAATATTTACTGATGAGCCCCTTGGCGAAATGGCGTCTTTCAAACAACAACCAGTTCTAGTTAGCCGTAACATTCGTGAACATAAAATCAGTAAGGAATTGGCGGTACATCCACCTTTACAGACGATTTGCGTCTTTAATCTTCAATCCGATTATTAGTGGGTAAACGTTGATTATATGTTTATATAATAAATATTATGAAAGGCAGCGCATACCCAGCGCATCATACCGAGTGACCCAAGTTTGCATCAAAGAGGTTTATTGAAGAGCGGCACATACATACCTAGTAGCCCAAGCTGATCCAATGGTTGGTTTTGAACCTGGCTGCCCTAGCACAGCAGCAAGATGCTCTAATGGACTACCTAGCGACCTATATAGTTGGCAGGGAAAAGGTTAGGCGTGGACATACATACATACATACATACATACATACATACATACATACATACATACATACATACATACATACATACATACATACATACATACATACATACATACATACATACATACATACATACATACATACATACATACATACATACATACATACATACATACATACATACATACATACATACATACATACATACATACATACATACCACAAACTGGCCTATGTTGCCAAATAATTCTGACAGGTTTTACTGCGATTAGCGCCCTTAGAGAGTACACGCCCTTTCCGAGGTCCGTTCGTCCGTCCCTCTGTCTGTCTGTCTGTCTGTCTGTCTGTCTGTCTGTCTGTCTGTCTGTCTGTCTGTCTGTCTGTCTGTCTGTCTGTCTGTCTGTCTGTCTGTCTGTCTGTCTGTCTGTCTGTCTGTCTGTCTGTCTGTCTCCGTCCGTCCGACAAGCGCCATGACCGCATCGTCGAGAGCCTTGGATATACCCAAGTATACGTGTACCGAATCAGTGGACGACTGGCCAGTTGAAGTTATTAGAGCTCCACGAATCCACTGCATCATCGTCGGAACGGGATGTGGTCACAAACTTTAACGAATACGTCACCGGTGAGGCCTTCCGCTTTTACCTTGCGCACATCTTCGAAGACGACGGATCGTGGAAGGAAATTAAAGCAGAAATTATCAGTCGATTCATTGCATACATTGCAGATCCCCTCCATTATACAGCATCTACAGAGACATTTCAATTGGGTCACCGAAGTCACACGTAGTCTCCACATAACGATCATCAGTGCCGAACAAGGCTTCGTATAAGAAGATCGTCGATGAGTTTCCCACGTCGTGATGCTGCCTAGAATACGACGCACAAACAGCTTCAATAAAGATGACTACCGCAGAGCTTCACTATCTACGTGCTCCACAACACAGAAATCATGGCACTGAATCATCTGATGCGTCCCTTGTTGTGTACGCGCCGGCCACCACCGAGTTTCGCGTCACAAAACAATTCCACGGCTGTACGAGAAGGCCACGTCTCAAGCGCAACTATTATTTATTCTGATGAAACAAATCTGACTTGCTATCCGACGCTAGGTCGGAAGGAAACCACCAACAGCATGTGCTCTTTTTACAAGGGAGACAATGCACTTTCTGGAGGTACGGTTGAGCCACGTACATTTGGAGACCAAACCACTTCGCAACACACAAATTTTCTTCCGTCGCCCTAAGCGTCGTCGCAGCCTCTGAACAATCTTCTCTATAGCCTGGCACAATGCTTTTGCCACCAGGCAAGTCTCCCAAAACGGAGCAGCGTACCATCTACCCTTAGATGACCTCATCAATTTGCGAAACAAGTGAAGCACAATACTCTGATAGAAATGCTACCTCAGCACAGCGACATAAAAAAGATCAACAATAACTCCATGAACAGCTTCAGCGATCACGACGGTGATTTCGGCAGAGGCGACGACGAGGAGCGTCGGCGAAAATACAGATGCGACAAAAAGAAAGAGGTCAACTCGCTAGCAAGCTAAACTCGAGGAGACCCCACGTGCGCTGTTTTTATAGAAAACAACGTCACCCAAGACCAACAGTCAACGCTGCGTCTATTGCGAGCACAACTGCGATGACAGTACATGCTATGGTGAAAAGGACGGGTGCCATTCACTGGCCTCAGAAACCTTGAACAATGAGCAGTCAATTCAAGAAACGTGTATCTCTAATAATCATAAACAAAACGATTCACGCGCCAACGGTCCACCTCACGTGAGCGCAATATGCCAAAGAAAACACTCACCGTGTATCCTTCCTTCCGCACTATAGCTTCAAAAGCAACCACCGCTCCTGCCTCGATCAGTATTCACGAACTACGGCTCTTGAAGACGTCGTCCGAAGCCCAACGGTCAGACTCGTCCACCAGAGCTGTGCTGGACGTCAGGGGACTGCTACAGTTTATTCTGGACTTTTATTTAGTATACAGAGACTTCGCCTTGGCATATATTTTGTCATTTTGCAGTCTTTTATTGCTCGCTTTTATTTTCTTTCTTGCACGCTTTCATGCGGGAAGAGGGACTGTGTAACGGTGAGCAGAAGGACGGTGACTGAAAGAGAAGGAAGACGAGGAATAAAAGTAGTGTTCGGGCTGACGAAATCGGATTCGAAACCGACCACCGCATCAATCTGATGCACTAGGTATTTGATAACACTAGCTATGTGCCGCTTTTCAATGAGCCTCTGTGACGCAAAATTAGGTCACTCGATATGTGCCACTGTGTATGCACCACTCTTCACTGACCTTCTCTGATGCCAGCTTGGGTCACTGGCTAAGCGCCATTGTGCATGTGCCGCTCTTCAATCAACCTCTTTGACGCCAACTAGGCCAACTATGCGTCACATAGTATGTGCCGGTCTTCATTGGCAAAATATATTTGAAATTTATCCGGTGCTAGGTGTAATCGAACCTGCGCCACATGTAATCTGACAATCTTGTCTGAATCTGTATTCACACAAGCGCCACCCGCGGACTTAGCGGCGGCACCTCTGAATAATGCAGCGTGTCCAGATGGAAGTGCGAGAAAGGAGTCCGGCTGTATACACGTTTCATAAGTGACGCGCCTACACGGTGTAAATGTGGTATTTAGCTACATCAGTGCTAATCGCATTAACGTCTACATTCTTTGTGATATGGGTTCAGCCGCAATTTTTTCTTTGATCTGACCCAGAGTTATTCGAATTTTCTTGGTAAAGTAGAATCAGGGTAAATGGCCTTGTTAGCTCTGTAGAATCATAGAGGTCGCTTAGAGTTCCGAAGAGAGAATTTTAATTTTCCAGAGTGATAACTTTCAGCGATGCAGATATATGAGGCTTTTATATGCCCCATATGGTTCAAAGCCTACATCTGTTACTAACCTACAACTGACGTCTGTATTTTAATATTGTGACTCTGCTTTTTGGTCGAGCTTCACAAGGTTATTGCATGGAGTTCTTTATTTACCCTCGTTGCTCAGAGGGATAATTTGATAGCGATCGCACAGGGATAATCAGCTTATCTATGATACGGCTAAACGGAAGGCTGGCAAGTTTCTCTGGTAGGGGTACGATTGAGCATTTTAAAGTAAATCTTCCTTTGACTCTTACCCAGGGCTTAGTATTCGTTCTCGTTTCCTCGCCGAATATATTAATTGATATATAGAGACAACTTGGGCCACCTGATGTGTGCCCGAAAAAAGGACTTCGGCACTCTGTATGTGCAAATTTGTATGTGCCCATTCTTGGCCATTTACCCAGAATGCATGGCCTGGCCACTCAGGCACAAGGCGTATGAATCTCTAAATGTATTTAGATATGTTTGGTACTTGCCTGTGCACACACTTCTCATTAAACTTCTTTCCTCGACAAGCATCAGACATCGCCTTCGCTCTCGTTACGCAAACAGCTAACAGCTACAGGCGACAAGACTTTGCTCGTGTCTTCTACTTCTGCTACCTAGCTAAAATAAGTTTCGCCTCAATTAAACTCCCACGTTTAGATTCAAGATTGCGTTAGATGTGCGTGTTTTTTCCCAGTAATATGCTTTTTGTTGGTACCCGACTGTTTTCACCAATCAGAACATCGTCAGGTCATCATTAGGTGCAAAGTGCACGTACTAATGGCTGTAGGCGTACAGACTGCCGAAACGTGTGGTAACTTAGTGACAGGTTGATTTGTACATTTTCGTGCAACTTGAGAACGCTGTTTAAAGACGTCTTTCTGGAGTGAAGGTGTTATGCTGGCAGAGCGGCAATACGGGCCGCGTAATCGTTTCGACCCCAAATAAAACTTTCATATGTCAGGTTGTTTGAATAGGTGGGATGGAACGTGCCGTCCGCCGCATTCACTTCAATCTCACTTACACGAGCCACTATTTAAAATTCATTTTTCCAGCACAACAATGAGTTCCATTTGCAGTGTATACGACGTCATTTACCATTTCATTTGTATATTCAAACTATTTACAGCGTCAAGCAATGTCTTGAGGAATTCTCTAAACGTATCATGACATGCGACCTGTGCTCAGGGACATTCTGAATTCTCGAGATTCTAGAGGGGGGGGGGGAGGTATCGCGCAAGCACATTTCGCATTGTCTGCACGTCTCACAGGTTGTAGAGGTGATGGTAGAATGTTCAAGAGTAACTTTATGTAACGTTGTGCATGGTCAACTCTTTTCCACACGCCTAAAATCTTTTGCTCCGAAAACGGGCGGCAGTCGAAGCAGTCAACACTAGATTTAAGTGCTCTTCAGTCGGCCACATATTGAGGGGCTCATGCAAAGCACGTGAGCTATTGTCTCGGGAGTGTGACAGACGACGCTACAGTCAGGGTCCCGTGCTTGTCCAAACTTGCAAATATATCGGTGAGTGTACGCCACACCGAGCCGTAATCGATGTATGAGTGTTTTCTGGCCTCTCGACAGCCGAAGCGGAAGCAGGAACAGCAAACCAGCGTCAAGTCTATGCAGGCGCTCATGCCGATG